>NW_026590405.1:6145028-6220419 GCF_907164565.1 Psammomys obesus | reverse complement strand
ACACACACACACACACACACACACACACACACACACACACACACACACAAAACCAAACCAAAAACAGAAGATAGAGGCATATGGAAAGGCCTAAGAGTCAACCTGCCCCTAGTCTAGGCAACAGTATTACAGTAGCAGATAACTCAAGGAGACCAGTACACCAGACCACAGAGGCACACAGCAATGACCCTACTTGAGGAACAGACAAACTTGCTTGCATAGAATTCCAGACAAGGCACTGGACACACCATTCTGAAAGGGAGAATTTAATCCTGTACCTTTTAATTCACTTGAGGGTGGACTAGAGTCTCAACCTTCCTAAGGCTGTGACCCTCTACTAACACAGTTCCTGAAGTTGTGGTGACCCAACCATAAAATTATTTTGTTGTTACTTCAACAGTAATATTGAACTTCAATATTTCAATACTTCAACTGTTAATATTGCTATAGTTATGAATTGTAATGTAAATACCTCACATGCAGGATATCTGACATGTAACCCCTGTTGGGGGCACAACCCACCGATTGAGAAACATTGGATTAGACCCAACTAGGTGCTTTGAAAAAACTGAACAGGGAAAAGGAAAACCAGTAACTTTAGAGCAGAAAAACCTGGCGCACACACCGAGCCTCGTGGCCAAGGTGCTCAGCAGCAGCCGTGCTGGCTGAGCGCAGTGTGCTCAGTAATCGGCAGCTCATCTCTGGAGCATGGGACAGCAGTGTCACCACAAGACCACCAGGCCGTTCAGACAAGTGAAGTTTATAAGACAATTGATAGCACTCTTTCGAAGACCACCCAGGGTCATGACTGAGCTGGGTGTGGCGGGCATACCTTTAATTCTGGCCAGTGGACGGATGAGGCAGGTGGACAGTGTCCTAAGTGTGCCACCAACCTCTCCAATTCGTTCAGTCCTATGAGGTGGATGCTCGTTCATTTTACTGAGTCACTGGAAAGAAGGATTTTCTAAAGGTCACTCAAATTATCGTCCTCCTGAAATTAATCTAAATGCTGTGACCTCTCACGTTCTTTCTGTGAAGAGCAGGAGTTACTATTATCAGCTCTATCACTAAACACACAATGCTGGGGATTGTGTTTACTCAGCTCATTCATTACTCTTTACTTCACAAAAGAACAAAGCCTGGTGTGGTGACATTCACCCACGGGAGGATGAGGAGCTCACTATCATCCTCAGCTACTTGGTGAGTTCAAGGCCAGCCTGGGCTAAATTAAGTACTTGTATCAAAATTCCTCACTCCACCAAAAAGAAAAAGCTGCCATGAGCTCTTAGTAATGCAGTGGTCTGGACGAGCACACCCCCCACAGGCTCGTGTATTTGAATACTTGGTCCCCAGCTGGTGGAACTGTGTGAGCAGGATGAAGGGGTCTTTAGCCTTGTTGGAGGAAACATGTCATGGGGGTAGGGCGGAGCACTAAATTTCAAGACTCATGAGATTCTCTCTGATGCACACACTCTCTATAATATGCATGCTCTCTCTCTGCCTCATAGCTGTGGCTCAAGATGGAAGCTCCCAGCTGTCCCTTCACTCTATGGCAAGGACTCTAACACTCTGAAACTTGTAAGCCAAATTAAATATATATATGTTGCCTTGTTTGTATTATTTTAGCACGGCAATAGAAAAGTAAGTAAGACAACAGTTAGTATTAATCCAACAGGAATAGCATATAACCATTAAGTATTTTTTTTTGGGGGGGGGGTGTTTGTTTTGCTTTCTGAGACAGTATTTCTCTATGTAACAACCCTGACTGCCCTGAAACTCACAGAGATCCACCTGCTTCTGCCTCCTGCATGCTAGGATTAAAAGCATGCACCACCACCAAAGTGAACATTTGTAGAATTACGCAAAAATTTTTTATGTATCTTGAGAGTCAAACAGAAAGCCTCTAAGGAAATTTGAAAATATTTCTAACTTGAATAAAAAACGAAAACAGTTTTCAAAGTCCTAGGCTATAGCTGAAAGCAATTCTCAGAGGAGAAAGTACTAATTGCGCTACAGGCTTTACAATCAATGACTTCTAGCTTCTAGAAAGTAGAACTGAACAAATAAACCTAAACCAAGTAGGAGGAATAAGAAATCGAAGAGTCTAAATACATACAACTGGTTGGGCCACACCCTTGTAAATCAAGAACCTTGGAGGGTCAGTATTCAAAGTCAGCCTTGACTGCACAGTGAGTTCAAGGAGAGCCAGCTACACACAGAAGACCCTGTCTGAAAATAAAAGCAAGCCAGAGACATCTACAAAACTCAAAACAAAGCGGGGGGCGGGGGGGAATCAACAAAAGCAACAGATAACCCTTTGAAAATAAAACTGCCCACTCTATCGAGGACGAAAAGAGGGTTTGCTATCAGACACGCGTGTTGCAAGGACAGCAAGCGACACCACAGTAACGGACACTTGGCAGAGAGGAACAGTGCCCTCGAACCACCCAATTACCCAGGATGAGCGAGTTCAGCAGTGTAAAGAAAGACAGCAAATAAATTCAACCAGCAAATGAAAACAAAGCATTCCAGGCCAGACTGTTTATATCAAGAGGTCTAGAAAATTTCTTTTAAAATGTACCATTACATTTACCTGTGTGTGTGTGTGTGTGTGTGTGTGTGTGTGTGTGTGTGTGTGTGTATGTGCCTCCATGTAAAAATCAGATGATGTCTTACAGGAGTCAACTTCTCTTTCCACCACGGAAGGAGATTTAATCCAATCCTGTGGGCTGACTCAGACCCTTTGGCTTGATGGCAAGCACCTTTCCCTGCACGGCCATCTTGCCAGCCCAAGGTCTCTTAATTTTCTTATCAAAACTTGGTATAGCTAGGCACGGTGGCACACACCTTTAACCCAGCATTTGGGAGGCAGCTGGGTCTATCTGAGGTTGAGGTCAGCCTAGACTAAATATTGAGCTCCAGGACAGCCAGATATACATGGGGAGACCTCATCTCCAAACAACAAGAAAATAACAAAACAAAAGGCCAGTAATTGGTACAGGCATGTGGATCTGTTGAGAAGCAGCCTTCTAGGTTCTTTCTTGTGACTGGCTCTCAGGGCTCTCCCCACGCTAGCCCCGTGACCACACAGTGTAGCGCATAAAGCTTGACACTCGGCAGCCATCCCTTCTTAGGGCTGCTGGACTCCTTCTCTAGCCATAGCTCCCGTAAAGGCATTCAGTACTCTGTGGCTGCTAGGCCCCACCATTGAGGTCTCCCCAAGGCCCACTGCAGAGAATGGACCTGCTTCTTATTTGGGACCTCCATTTTCTCATTCATGGCCACAGGGATGGAGGCTCTTCCCAGGCCTTCAGCAATGTGGTCGGTCACCACTGCCGCTCCTCAAACAACGAGGAAGCAGCCAGTCCAGCTTGGCTAATACTAGCTTCCCATGCTGACCTGGCAGAGGCGGCAGCCCAGGCTTCTGTGTGCTAGACTGGAGCCCTGCCTACTGCCGCACCCTGTAACCTAAGCAGGCTTCGGCAAGCAAGACACCAGCAGGAGCTGGAAGAGCCTCTCCCTTCTCACTGCATCACCACGCTGGGCTAGCTTGACCTCAGAATTGGGCCTTGCACCAAGTAGAAAATGAACACTCAGTGCTGTCCTCCCCACCAAAAGAATTGGTACAAAGTATTCGGAGTGGATCTAGCCTACAAAGCAAGCCACTGGCCAGCCACATAGTGAAATAAACAGAACGCACCACCAAGCATGTTTTAAGTACCTGTTAAGCTTCATCTACTTGGCGTGTGCACATGGGTGTGCTAGTCCACACGGTACTTGTGAGGGTTAGAGGACAACTTGCAGGAATGGGCTCTCTTACCGCTGGGAGCCAGGGCACACGACTCAGGCTGTTAGGCTTCGTGACAAAGGTCTGTTCCCACAGGCCATCTCACCAGCCCACACTAAATATTTAAAAAACCCTAAGTCTTAGATCACACATAAGGTCTCTTGACTAAACATTTCTAATTTCAAAATACAAGAAAAAGAAACTACAGAAAGAAAAAGGAAAAACTGACTTTAGTGCTATTAAGCCAATGCCTGACTCAAGCCTTCTAGACCACGACAAAATAAAGGGCGAGTAACCCCCCCAAGCAGCTGGATGAGGAAGCGGGCAGAACCCACATGTTCCCAGCAGCAGGCACGACATGGCTGACTAGGGCTAAAGCTTCTTCTCGGCATTCCCTTTGCACAGTAAGAGGCACAAGCTCTTTCGAGACAAAGCAGAGCCAGTGTGCCGCACACACCTCGATCCCAGCAGAGGCAGGCACATCTCTACGCCTTGGAGAGCAGCCTGGCCTACACAGTTGAGTCCCAGGACAGCTAGGCTACACAGAGAGGCCCTGTCTCAAAAAACAACCAAACCAAAAAAAGGCAGAACAGAGAATGAGCTAATTCCTAACTGGAGTCTGTTGGCACTGGCAGAGAAACCTACTCAAGTACCACGTGGCAGGTGTCAGCCGCCACTACAGGACAGGCTACAGGCTGTCCTGTCCCCGCAACCCCACCTTTAGTGTCAAGGCTCACAGGGTTAAACCTGAGGGAACCGTTGAATTCTGAGCATATTTCAGGAATATAAACTACATCGAAAGTCTGTGTACTGACTCAGCTCAGAGTTGTCTCAAGAGCATAAGCATGAGCTGCTGTGTAGCAGACACTAATGGTTTACTGCAGAGGTTCTGCCTGCCTCCTAGCTGCAGAGACCCTAGCTACCCTGATCAGGGACAAGAAGACAGAAGGGTACTTACTAAGAAACTCCCATTGCAAAATAACTCAGCAAAACTTTGCAGGCATTCACATTTGAATTCTTTCTTCCCAACTTTTAACAGTTTCTGAATTGAGGCTGCATCACACATTCAATGTGCTCATTCTGCCAGGTGGATAGCTGCCTCTGAGTCAAGGCAGCTGGATTTGCACGGTGAGTTCCAGGACAGCCAGGGCTACACAGTGAGACCCTGCCTGAACAAACAACAAAACAGATACAAACAGCTCGTAAGTTCAAAGGGAACTACTACAACCTTAAATTCAGAGCCCTGAACTCTCGTGTTGACAAGGTCACTCTGCTACACCAGTGGGGATGGTGCGGGGAGGTGGGGTGGCACACACACTGCTAATCCCGGGCCTTGAGAGGCAGCAGCATGTGCAGCAGCAGATAGGTTGATCTCTGTGAGTTCCTGGCCAGGTGGGTCTACATAGTGAGTTCCAGCTAAGTTAGGAGTCCATAATAGACCCTGTTTAAAAAAACCAGAAACAAACAGATCCTCACAACACGGTGACCCTCTTACCAACTCCTTTGTGGGCAGAGACTGGGGCATAGTGAAGTAGCCACAGAAGAAATGGTGCTGACATCATAGCTGAGCTGCTCAGCTCTGTGACAGTGAGGCTTGACGTTGCTACCCTGCCCCACACAGAAGCTGGCCGATTCAGGAGACTGGCCTTTCCAGTCATGGAGGTTCCTAACACACCCACCTGCATTTTGGAGGGCTGTCTGAAAAATGCCAGTGTTAGCGCTAAATATATTTTACTCGTCGAGACTGTGATCTAACTGCACCCTTTCCTCTCTGCAGCGCGGCCACCTCACACACCGCCTTTGGCGCAGGCTGGCCGGACAACCATTTGTGGCAGTGCGCTGGCCTCCTCCTCTGAAGCTGACGTCGGCAGCCTCAGAAAAAGACCTAGATTCTCCATTATTTCCAACTCTTTGTGTCCCTCTAAAACACTTCTTTAGACAAGCCTCAGCAGTTTTCGTCTTCAAAAACCTTTTGTCGTCAATTCAAGGGTCGCTCCTCAACCCCGAGCAGCTTACGGGGAAGATGTCTAGAGAAGGTTGGAGGGAATTTTTCCGTCTGAAGAGACAGCTCAGAGGTTAAGAGCACTGGCTGCTTTTGCAGTGGACTGACTGGTTTCGGTCCCCAGCACCCACACTGAGGCTCACAACCATCTGTAAGTCCACGGAGATCCGACGTCCTCTTCTGGCTTCTCAGAGTACCAGGCACACACACAGTGCCCTTACACACATATAGGCCAAAACCAAGGTGGGGTGGGATGGAACTCAGGAGAGACAGACCGGATCTCTGTGAGTTCCAGGACAGCCAAGGCTACAACTAGGAGCCTGTCTTAAAAACCAACCAAACCAAAAAGAATGCATGTACTCTTTTCCCCCAGTGGATTTAAAGTAATCATACTTACTTAGTGTATATGTGTGGTGCATACATGCTGTTGTGCTGCAGCATGCATGTGGAGGCCAAAGAGAGCTGGCAGGAGCTGGTTCCTCCCTTCCCGAATGTGGCTTCTGGGTACAGAGACCAGCTCACTGGCTGCAGGCACTTCCCCACTAAGCCATCTTTCTTGCTTAAAAAGAGATGTTCTACGGGAGGGGTTAACATGTAAAACAGAGCCTAGGACATGGCCCACACACTAATCCCAGCACTTGGCAGGAAAAAGGGAGCGTTCCAGCCTACCCCGGGGCTACAGTGAGAAAAAGGGCAGGAGCTGGGAGAGGCACCAGGCAGAAGAGCAGACAGCTGGAGAGGCAGATTCGGTTGGCTGTGTGGAAAGAGCAGGCTTCTTTAAAACCAGGAGCATCTAGGGATGTTAAGAAGGAAGGACAGCCTCACATCACGTGACTAGTGGAGCTGTGATACAAAACCAAAGAACTGGAAGAAGGCATGGCTTCTCACATGGAGTGCCCAGCACGTCTCCTAACAAATGGCATACACTGTGCCCACGAAGCCTGGGAAGGGGAGGCTCACGAATGTTGAGGAAGTGCTGCGTGTGCACAGGGAACGCCCTAGTGAGCAGGGGCTGCAGTCTGAATCTGAGTGTGCCCCGCCTTTTTGGGTCTGTGCGCTGACCCTCACTTGGTGGTTCCTGCCTGTGACATGAACTAAGGGTGTGGTCTGAGGGTCAGTCTGCTTCACCTCTGCTTAAGTCAAGATGTGGACAAGATGGCACCAAAAGCTCCAGCACTGTGAATAGAGCCGCCCAGCTGTCAGCCTTTCCTGCCATGACCGACGGGCACCTTCGGAAACAGCAAGGAAAATACAGCGCTGCGCCCTGCAGCTGCCTCGTCAGAGAGCAAGACGAGGAGCTAACATAGCCACTCCACTCCTAAGGTCTCGTCTCGTCTAAAAACAATGGCGTTCACGTTAAAGCTTTGCTTGGCTGCAGTATGTGTGTGCAGAGCAAAAACAAGCCAAAACTAAACCCCACCAAACACACACCTCTAACCACAGCACGTGGAAGGCTCAAGTAGAAAAAGATCACTGTAAGTCAAGGGCAGCCTGGGCTACATCGAGAAATCCTGTTTCAAAACAAAACAAAATTTAAAAAGACATAAAGTAAACGCCTCACTGCAAACCAAATGGGGCAAGCATCTGCAACCCGAGCATTTGGTAGTGGGAAGCATAGTTCAGTGCTGGAGTTGGAGGGGTGGCTCAGTGGTTAGGAACGTGTATTGCTCTTGCAGAACATTGGGGTTTGATTTCCAGCACCTACGATGACGCTCACAACTATGTGCAGTCCCAGTTCCAGGAGACCTGACACCTCTCTACCTCCCAAGGGTGCATGCACATGGTCCACATAAGTATACTCAGGCACATACACCCACACATAAGATTAAGTATCTTTAAAAAAGAGTTCAGTTCTGTGCCAGCCAGTTATATGCAGTTATAATAGCCTGAGCTACAAACGCATGCGCGCACGCACATATACACCCCCCCACCCATAGACCCCAGCTAAAGAAGACATGGTTTGTGGAGGAGCCAAGGATACAGCTCACTGGCAGATTATTTGTCTAGCATGCAAGAAACCCTGGGTTTTACCCCCAACACAGGGGAAAGGGAGAAGAAAGGGGAAGGAGGAAGAAAAAGACAAAATTGGTAAGGGGGTGCTGTCATAGGCTTGTAATCAGAGCCCTCGGGAGCTGGAGGCAAAAGGGTCAGAAGGTCATTGGTCACTCTTAGCTACTACACAGGGATCTCAGAACAGTCTGGGCTACGCCATACCCTGTCTCAAAGAGGCAGGGGGGCTGGAGTGCTGCATCCTCCTGTAATTCAGGCTCAGAGATCCAGCGCCCTATCTGGTCTCCAAAGGCACTACATGCTGGCAGAATACAGACATTCAGGCAAATGCTCATCCACACAAAACAGGGGAGGGACTGGGAAGGAACAAGTGAATTTTCTTGGGCGGTAAGGAGGGTAGGAAGAGGGAAAGCAATGGTGGAAGGTGACAATGTTAGGCCGAGAGGGTGAGCAGAAATCGGCCGGAAAGAAAGGTTTCAGACAATAAGGACACAGAGACAGGACTCTGGCATCTCTGGAAATGCTGGTAGGGGTGGGAGTTGGCCAGGCTGAAAGAAGGTGCTTTCATCTTTTGCCAAGGGATCTGCCTCCATTACAGGAGGACGGGCAGAGCAATGATGCCATGTAAGCACAACAAAACATCTTTCTACTATTACATCTTTCAGACTAAAACTCTTCAAAGTTTCCATGGGCTGAATATGAGAACATTACTTCCAGGGTGAATGAGGTAATACCAAAGGCCTCACTCACTCCTAGCCAAGAACTTCCCCATAGGGCAAAGGTAAAGTAGAACAGGAATTGGCCTGTGAGTAAGAAGAGTGGGGAGAACAACTGACCATCGAGGGTTTTGCCCAATCACCAAGGGAGGTGGTTAGTGGGGAGGAAAGTTTTTTTTCTGGGAAATTTTAAAGTCCCAGCCTATAGAATACTCAGGTGCTCTGCCCATGATCAGTTGAAACAAAGACTTAAGGTTCTGAAAACAGGCCCTGGAGCCACAGGCGGCTGAAGTCAGCAGGCCCAGTGGAGCTCGCCTCAGAGCAGTGACTGACGGCTGGGCTGCAGCTGAGCAGAGAGGACAGGAGGGTGAATGCCAGGCAGCTGCCCCTCACTGGGTGGCACAACAAATAGAGCACGGCCTGAGTTGCAGAGTGTGCATCACTGTTTAAAAAGTGAGGCAGTGCTGGGGGGGCAGAGCAGGCAGATCTCTGAGTTCAAGGCCAGCCTGGTCTACAGAGTGAGTCCAGGACAGCCAAGGCTACACAGAGAAACCCTGACTCAGAAAAAGAAAAAAAGCGAGGCAATAAGAGGGTAAGAGGTGTTAGTAGTTGAACAAGTCCCCAGGATTAAAGAGCACCCACAATTTGTACACTCTCTGATGTACATGACTTAGGTCTAGGGATGGTCTTTTGACAGCACCTATGGATTACACAGCAAGGCCAGCATCCCAGTAAATGAGTGTCTATAATGCCAAGTAGCTCTCACACACACCACCAAAGCCTAAATTTCTATGACAAAAAAAAAGCATACCAGACAGGCCCAATTTGTCATGAATTCTGCGGCATTTACCGGCATGGCTACAAAGGCCGTGCAGGTACTACATCGTGTCTAAAGGCTGTGTGAGCAACACTGTGGAGCTTCTGAGGTGCTGCCTTGCCTCCTCTGCCCTAGCGTGCGTTAGAACACACTCACCTCCATAGTAGAGTCCCGTAGCAGTGCACATCCGCCACTGTCCCTGATACATCCCTGCTCTGCTGGGGCTGCACATCTGCACGCTGACATCTGCGACCTCTTGGGGCTCAAGCGATCTCACCATCACCATGTTCACATGTCCAAACTGGTCGCCCCCGACATACTTAAGACACACACCTGGAGGCCAGGCCTCAGCCCCTGAGTTCAGGCGAAAAGGAAAAAACATTAGGTCAGTCGTCCAGTGCTGGAGTTTCCTGTCAACTGTGCAAGAGCCCTCTTCACACACATGCGCAGGTCTACCTGCCTAGCCCTGAGCAACCCACTGTCTGGTGCCATTCAGCAAAGGAAGTGTGAGGGTGGGAGATGGCTCAGTGGGAAGCGGCACTCCCCGGAAGCTTGACGAACTCAATTTGACTCCTGGAACTCACAGCAGAGAGAGACCATCATCTCCCACAAGCTGCCCTTCTGCATCTATATGTGCATGAGCACACGCATGCGCACATACACACTTGAAATGTTTTTTTATTTTATGTGAACTGGTGTTTTCCTGCATGTGTGTCTGTGTGAGGGTTTTGGATCTCCTAAAGCTGGAGTTACAGACCACTGTAAGCTGCAGTGTGGGTGCTGGAACTGAACCTAGGACCTCTGGAAGAGCAGCCAGTGCTCTGAACCGCTGAGCCCCCTCTCCAGCCCCTAAATGAATGTTTTAAAAAAGGAATTGTGAGAAATCAACCTCTGGCCAAAAGTATACTTTTATTAAGTTGGCAAATGTCACTGGCAAAATCATTCCTCAAGATCTGTGTCCGCTGACCTTAGAAAAGGCCACATGTAGCTGACTCCCAGGAGCCCAAGAATGCCCAAGAAGAGTCCACGGAGAGGAAGGCCAAGCCTACACCTGGGAGAAAACGCTTTCTCTACCAAAAAGAAACATGCAGCCACTTCCCTTGAATTTTTAAAGCAAAAACACGGCCAGGTCTGGTGGTACAAGCCTGTAATACCAGCATTCAGGAGGCTGAGGCAAGAGTATTTTGAATTTGTGGGCAGCCTGGTCTACCACAGCAAGTTCCAGACCACCCTAGCCATCCCAGGAGCCTTCATTTCAAAACAAGAAAGGAACAAAGCCTGTTTACTGTGTTTCCTAGAGACAAGAGGATGAAGCAATCACGGAATGATGTCTCTACTATAACACTTAAAAGCAGGGTTTTACAGCCAGGGCGACAGGTCAGTCAGTAAAGCGCCTGCTCTCTAAGCACAAGAAACTAAGTCTGAGCTCCAGAACCCACGTACAAGAAGCTGTAGGGGGTGGGAGATGGGTCAGCAGTTACAGTACCTGCTGAGCAAGCAAGAGGACTACGGTTCAAATCCCCAAGGCCAGGTAAATGCTACTTAGGTACAGCAGTCCTCCTGCAATTTCAGCCTCAGAAGAAAGGAGGTCCTCGGAACAGGCTGGCTACCAAGACGGTCAGACAAAAGAACCGGCTTCAAAAAACAACACGGAAGAGCAGTGGACATAGGTTCCCAACATCAACCTAGAACCTCTGTTAGAATGTGTACATGCGTGCCCAGGCACTCCCCACATATGCACACCCACACAAAAACATACATACACATGCATGGACAGGAAACACATGAAAACATTAATATAAAAGGCCAGGTGCAGTGGTACGTGCTTGTAATACCAGTTACAGCCCGAGAAGACAGTGGATCAGCCAGCCTTCCTGGCAGGCCGCACTTCAGTAACAGCAGCAGACAGTTCCTGAGGCCGTCCTCTGGCTTACACACACACCCAGTTCATTGTCTGATTTATCTTCTGGGATCCGATAAACTACCCAGGGGCTCATAACACTGTTTAGGTCTCAGGTTCAAATAATGAGGGGGAAAATCCAAAGGATGGTGCTCTCTCATGTAAATGCAAAGGATGGGCATGGAACCCAGAGCTTCAGCAGCCACGCCTTCCTTTCCTGTAACTGCCAAGGCTGTGTGGCTTGTGCTCTTGTGTAAACTGAAACTGTGATGTGTACATCAAAATGCGGGTCTAAATGCCAACTCATCAAGTGCTATATGCAGCCACAAATGCCGGCATGTGATCGTTCCTGTGAAACAGCTCTAACATGCACTCAGTGATACTGCCCCCTTTAGTTTTACAAAGACTTGGTTTTGGTTTTGTTTTGATTTGGTTTTTTGAGACAAGGTTTCTCTGTTGTAGTCCTGGTTGTCCCAGAACTTAGTATGTAGACCAGCTGGCCTCAAATTCAGAGACCCTCTGCCTGTCTCCAGAGCACTGGGATTCAAGGTGTGCCTCACTAAGGTACTCCTCTCTTAAAAGTGGCCCATCCCTGCCATCCCTGCAATAAAACAATGAGGATTACAAGCCTGGGGTGCACTGTAGGAAACACTATCTTTAAAAAGGTGGGGGGGGGGAGAGAATGCACACCACTGATGGAGGACAGAGCTTAGCTCTAGAACCCACAGGGTAGCTCACAACTGCCTTTAGCTCCAGCTCTGCGCGCGATCTGACCACCTCAGGCTCAAACACACAAACCCACACTCAGACACATATCTATGCACAACTTAAAAATGAAAAACCTTTAAAGATAAAACAAATAACAACAAAAGAAACCATCAGTAACCCTGCCAGAAAGGCAAGTAGCACAGGCCTTCCAGAAAGTGAGTTTTTAAAAGACGGCTTAATCCCAGGAGTTGAGGGCCGCTCTAGGCAACAAAACAAGGTGTAAAACAGACTGCCCGCCAATTTACCTCCTCAAGTTAACAGTCTAAAGGACAACCAGAGTTGACGAAAGTGGCTGACATCACGTGGAAATGCTGCTTCTCTATGGGGCCTGGTACAGTTGCCTTCTCTATGGGGGTCTGATACAGCTTACTTGCTGCAGGTCAAGAAAAAAAAGCAGGTGACATAAAGTGCCTTAGAAAATTTAAGATCAAGATCCAAGAAGGGAATATCTCTCTCAAACACACACACACACACACACACACACACACACACACACACACACTCACACTCGCAATGTCTATTAGTACAAAAATCCAAGTAGAAGTATTTTTTTTTTAACTTCTAAGAAAAGAAGGCTAGCCGAAACTATGGGTGTGAGACTTGGCTTCCTGGCCAGACAAGACTAAACGGCTGGACCCAGGTCTCTCAGCTACAAACAGTACAGTGTTATACTACAAAAAAACACACCAAAGGAGTAACATTTCATGGTTTAGGTAGGCTCCTTCTCTTTTGGGACGCTCCTGCTAACTGAGCCTGTTCAATGTAGTGCATGAAGCACCTCTTAAAGAAAAAAGTGGAAGAGGTGTCTCCTCTCAATTCCAGAGCGCAATGCTGTCAGTGGGAAGACCCGAGCATCATCAACCTTCCGAGCTGATGTGTGCTTCTACTGCTCATAGTTACAATGCTGGGACAGGTAGATCTGACAAGGTATAGACTGGGACCCTCAGCTGAACATGGGGGCACATGCCTCTAATCCCACATTGAAGAACAGGCAGAGGGATCACAAGCTCAAGGCTTACCCAACTACACAACAGGATGCTGTCTCCAAAATGCATCCCCTATGCTGCAGAGAAGAAAGGGAAGACTGAGAGCCATCTGGACCTGAAATCTGAGAAGTCTTACAGGACTCCAAATTAGGTCTCCATGACAAACTGGATAGGTCTTTCTAGAACAAAAGAATGACTCATATGTGCTTTATGATTTTGGAAATTAAGTTCCAAATAAGGTAGCAATGCTCTGTTATCACAGAATATCACTTTATTAAACAAAACAAAAAAAACCAACTACTACCCCATCATCCTGTCATGTGCCAATTTTGAGATAATAGCACCCCCAAAATCAGAACAAAGGCATCCAGTAGCTCCAAAAAGCCTGGACACAACCACAGGTCTGTGGCTACATGTGTGGACATGTCCATGTCGTGCAGAAGACAACCCTCCCTGGGGGACTCTAATAAACCTGGTGTGGGGGCTACTCCACGGAGATAGACCTCCCCACACCCAGCAAGGTAACTACAATATGCTGAAATGTGATAAATGAGCACAGGGAAGTATCTTCTCTGTAATCAGCCTGAAAAAAAGGGGACAAAGTTGCCTGTTTCAATGATCTGAATAAAGAAAACAGGGTGGGGGGGATGGCAGCCACAGATCAGTCTCATCATCCCAGTTACACAGTGACACCACCTCTCCGGAGGGAGGGGAACAACTGTTCCTTTCAATTCCTTCCCAAAGTCTAGTTTCGTTTTCATTTCTATGAAGCTCTAAAATACAAACAACTGTGAGCACACTCAAGCCACAGCTCATGTGACAGTCACAGCTGTGCAGCATCCATAAGAAACTACAGCCAGTGTAGCTGAGCCTGTATTAGAAAGACTAAGAAGCTGTAAGTTGATGACAAAAAGCTGACTGCTTACATTTTTTTTTTTTTTAGAGTGTACATGCGTGCTGGGGAATGAACCCAGGCCTTGTGTTCAAGGTACACTCTACTAGCTAACTTAGATGAGTATCCAGCCCTACTCAGTCTTCACTGCTTCAATCCTAGATGTGTGCATCTACACAGCTAAATGCCAAGGCTGATCTGAAAGTATATGATGATTAAACTCTGGGGAAAGCTGGTTTCTGGGACCTCTACATGCAGAGTCATTATGTAGCTCACCTGCTGTCTGGCACCTAAAGCAAGAGGCGCCATGACAGCTCTATGCATCTAACCCTCTCAGGGAGCACCTTCTCCAGAAGCAGGCATGAGTGACAGTCAAAAAGCAGAAGTGGCTTGTGTCTACTCTACTTCTACACTAACACCGTTTCCTGAAGACACAGGCCCTCCGCAGCCCCTCGTCAGACGGAAAGTCTCAGGCTGCAGGGATAAAGCTACACCTTACCAGCTTCAGCTGTAGAAGAGTGAAACCTGTTTGTGCATGGTACCTTGAAGGATAAAATCTCACTCAATTCCAACTGAGACACAACAACTGCCTTTCGCACATACGTTCTGCGAGCCAACAGCAGCAACCTCAAGTTTTAGGTCAGGAGAAAGGGGGCTTTGGGTTTCTGATCTGGTATGAAAACCATCAGACAGCTTCCCCACATCTGCAGGGCTATCGACTGCAGAAAGCAAAACAGCTACTTTACAACAAAGTTTTGTTATTGTCTGGGGACATGGTCTCTACCCTGCCTGCTTGCCTGGCCCCTCCCTCACCTTCTCTAGCTCAGGCTGGCCTGGTGCTCAATACCTTCAACTTTCTGTCTTGAAAGTATTGGATTAATAGCACACTCTGGCTTCCCTGGCCTCATAATCACAGCCCTGTGGCAGGCTAGCGTGGCACACGTCTTTAACCCAGACTGAGGTGGCCTCATGAGGCAGGAAGATTGCACACTTGAGGCTAGTCTGGCTATAGGGAGAGACCCTGTCTCAAAACAAAGCCCCAAATAAATAACTGGGTGGGCAAACTTTGAGCTGTAGGCCAGGCAGAACTGTATGGTAAGACTTTGTCTCTAAATAAACAAATGGCTGGTGAAGGGGCCAAGAGGGTAGGTAAAAGGTGTCTGTCTAAAAGCTATAAACAGTCCAATACCCACGACCCACACACTGACAGGAGAGATGAGGCATCACTTGTGCTGCCGCAACACAAAATAAATAAAAACATGTATTACGAGACTAGAGAGATGGCCCAGAGGTCCCAGGGTTAATTCCCAGAACCCACACGGTGGCTCAGAACTCTCTGTAACTCCACCTTAGAAGATGAGACCCTTTTCCAGCCTCTTTCAGCATCAAGCACCCAAACATATAAACAGCCACACATACCAATTTATTTTTAAACTTACTAAAGGACTCACATATTTTTCAGATATTTTTTTACTTTTGTAAGTATGTAAGGCATTGGCTTAATCTTAAATCAAACTTTTGAATAAATCAGTTTTCAAACAAATTTCACTCAAAATGATTTTCAGAAACTAGTATGGTGGCATACGCTTGTAATTTTAGCACTTGGGAGGTAAAGCAGGAAGATCTCATAAGTCCCCACCATTCAAAGTAAAATAGGAGCTGGGTGTGGCAGGGCAGACCTTTAACCTCAGCATTTAGGAGGCAGAGGCAGGTGGGTCTGAGTTCAAGGCTAGCCTGGATTGCAGAGCAAGTTGGACAGCCAGGGCTACACAGAGAACCCCTGTCTCAAAAAATCAAAAAGAAAGAAAGAAAGAAAGAAAAAAAAAAAAGAATCAACAGAAAACCACTTTTTAATTTGAAAACATGTTTAGTCTGTAATACTAGATGCATAATTCTGAGATCATGAAAAGGAGCTGACCTGGAAAATTTTTTAAGTGAAAAGAAATTAAGCAAAGTAAAAAGCAAAACAAAACAAAAACAGAAACCCAGAGTTTGGCTGAGAATTTAAAGAAAAAACAGAAACCAGAAAATGTGAGATTTTCCTGTGTCACCATGTACCTCCAACTACCAAAGCGCCACTGTGATGAGCAGGGAGGGAGAGGGCTCAGGAAAGATCAGCTACCCAGCTGCTCCCTCAGTGTTTAGTCAGCTATCTCAACTCTCCTAGGAGTCTCTGGACTATGACAGGAAAGGGGGTTCTCGTATGAAATTCTAGTGTAAAGCAGGCAGGAGGACTGCCGGGTGTCAGACAGAGGCCAGGCTGGGCTCCCTATCAAACAGACAAAGCAGGCTAGTCAGAGTCTCCTCATCACAATCAACTAAATTACAAAGAGGAAACTGAGGTAAAAAACAAAAAAGGTTGTTGTTATTATTATTATTATTATTATTATTATTATTATTATTATTATTATTATTATTATTATTATTTTGAGGTCTACTTGGGTACTGTGAGTTTCATGTCACCTAACATCAAACTGCCACGATAGACAGGGCATGGCACACAGCTCAGCCCCAGCTGAATGCCACTTTTTGCCACGCTTTCCAGTCTTCATTACTAACCACGTAAACACCTTCAGCCAGGAAGCTCGATTCTCCATCGGCAAGACAAAGACACAAAGCTTAAAGCCGTTAACAGGCAGAGGTGGAAACAGACATGCTCAGGTTCCACTGTCAGAGAACCATGTAACTCACTGACCCACAAGTCAGAACAAGGCACTCACTTAACTGCCATCTAGTGTTCATTTCTGTGTTGGGATGGGTCTCACTGTGCAGCGCTGGCTGCTTGGGATTCCAGTAAGTAGCCCAGGCTGCCCACACACCTGCAGCACTCCTTCAGCTGTGTGACGCCATGCTAACTTACAGTGTGCTTCATTGGAAGGTTCCTCTGAACACATCTGCACACTCCTTGGTGCTCTACTCCCTCACAGACATGCAGCACAATTTCAGAGTACTGTGGCCGCACGGAAATGAACTTCCAAGGAGCAGATGCCCACACCTCTTCCCAACTACCCTGACTCTCTCTAGTCAAGGAGGCACCCCCTCGGACCTGCCAGAGGACAGGGAGTGATGAGAGCAGAAAAGAAATTCCGCAGTAGAACTCCAGGTGGAGACAGTACCACACACGCCAACTTCCTAGTAGCAAATGAATATTAGCTTGTATCTTGATGCAGCAAGAGACTAAGGCTTCTTCCTATTCTCAGATAGTTCCCTGGTGTCTGCTCATTGTGCTGGGACAAGAAAATGTTACATACTGTACATTTAAAAACTCAGCCACACTGGACGGTGGCGGCACATGCCTTTAATCCCAGTGCTCCAGGCACAGGCAGGCAGATCTCTTTAAGTTCGAGGCCAGCTTGGTCTACAGAGTAAATTCCAGGATAGCTAGAGCTACACAGAGAAATCCTGTCTTGAAAAATGAAGAGAGAAAGAGAGAAAAAAAGAAAGGAGAAAGAGAAAAAGAGAAAGACGAAACAGAGAAAGAAAAGAGAAAGAGAAAAACAAAGAGAAAGAAAAAGAGAAAAAAGAGAAAGAGAAAAAGGAAGAGAGAAGGAGGAAGGAAGGAAAGATCTGCCTAAAATCAGACATAACCTAAAACATTCCCTTCTTCTGCTAACTATTTAAAAAAAAAATTCAGTGTAGACACTGCTGTCAGACTCACCGGAATTCTGGATGCGCCATGTTTTTATAAACGGAGTGTCAGGAGGTACAGACTCCCCTTCTCCTACGGTGACGTCTTCCACAAAGGACATGGAGGGCACACTGGCATTTGGGCTCTCAAAGTCGTAATAGGCGCCAATTGCTGCTTGTAAGTTCCTACAGGTAAAAGACAAAAGACCTCAGTACAGTTAGAGAATATTATCTGAACTGTTTAACCCAAGGAAACCCTTTCTTAGGGTTGGCCACAGAGCCAGAGGCGCCCACTACCAAGCCTTTAAAAGCCACTGATCACTGCTGAGAACAGGTGGAAAAGCAGAACCAACAAACTTAATGTCACCCTCTCCTGAAGGTGTGCTGAGAGGGCTAACAGGCCACTACCAACAAGAAGCACACATCCACAAAACAGAAGAGCAGCAGCTTAGAGCTTCTCCAAGGCCAGGTGTGGTGGCACGAGCCTGGAACTCCAGGATTTGGGCAGAGCGAGGAAGGCCACCACTTTGCAAGTCTTTTTAAAAGATCTTATTTTAATTGTGCATAGGTGTATGTGTGTATGCGCCTGTGTGCACATTGTAGGTGCCCACAGAGGCCAGATTTATTGGATCCCCTGGAGCTGGAGTTACAATAGTTGAGAGGCAGCTGATGTGAGTGCTGGGAATCTGGGTCCCCCGAAGAACAGCAAGTACCTGCTGAACCACCTCTCCAGCAACCTCCATAAATTAAAAATAAAGAGGGGAAAACAAGTTGGATGTGGTGGTTTGTGCCTTTAAGGGATCAAAGTGCCCAGCACTTGGGAGACAGAGGCAGGAGGATCTCTGTGAGGTCAAGGTCTGGAGGGTCTACATATAGAGTTCCAGGACACGTAGAGAGAACTTGTCTCCGTAAGACAGAATAAAACAAACCACAAAAACCATTTACTTATTTATCGGGCATGTATAAGTAGGATGTATGCATGCCGTGGCACAGAGGTGGGACCAGAGAACAGCCTGTGGGAGTCAGTTTTCTCACTCCAGCATGTGATCTCTGTGGATCAGACTCAGGTCATTAGGCTTGGTGACAAGCATTCCCACCCCTGAGTCATCTTGACAGCCGAAGTTCCACTTTTAAAGTACTCAAATTGTTTTTTTTTTTTTCTTCAAAAGAATCCACGTACATCAAACAGAAGATGCACTGTTCAATGGGAGATAAAGTGTGCTCCCTCTTCTCCTGACACTGCCACACAAGAACAGCGCTCCTGCCAGGGCTCCGGACGCACACACTGTACATACAGCATGAACTCTCACTCCCGGGCACACCATTAGACACGGCTCCCGGCTTTATAAGCCGGGCACTAAGTCTGGAGGATGATTCTGTCACCTTTGTCAATAGTGAGCAGGCACACTGTCTACACAGCTGTGGTCACTCTAAGGCAGTCCACTAGTTAACCGAGCAACTGCAGTGTTTGCAACCTCGGCTTTTTCAGAGGCCAACACCTACCACCCTGTCCATATGCACAGCGTTTATGAATAAATTCATTACGTGGTTCTCAGAGGGTGTATTTGTATTGCCACTGCTGGGAACAGACTTCCTTCCGTAAAAAGATGCAGGCCAATGCTAGCACTGCACCCACGGCAGCGCCTGCTTCCCTGCTGGATGACGGTCAGTGTTTCCTCACTGTGCTGGATTTCTGCCAACTTGAAAATAAAATCTCTCACTGACATTTTTAAATGCTATTCTTTTTGCTGGATGTGGTAGTTCAAGCCTATAAGTATCCAGGAGCATGATGCAAAAGGATTACAGTTTGCACCCAGTCTTACCTAAGTATGAAGACTGTTTCAAAAAAAAAAAACAAAACTTTTTTTTCTGTAAAAGAAGTGTCCACTTTTTCATGTTTAAAAGCTATTGGGGTGCTGGAGAAAGGGCTCATAGGTTAAGAGCACTTTTTACTCTTTTTTTTTTTTTAAATAATGTATTTATTTTATGTCCTTTGGTAGCCTGCATGCATGTCTATGTGAGAGTGTCAGATCTTGGAGTTACAGACAGTTGTGATCTGCCAAAATAAAAAAGAAAAGGAACAAAGCAAACTGCTACTTGCACCTTCTTTCTTGGAAGAGCCACCTGGCTAACTACTAAGAAGCCAAGCACATGATTCAGAGTCTTCCCCAACAGAAGAGTGTCCTTTCAGGGCTGGCTCAGGTTGCCAGGGCCAGAAACCAAAAGCCACCAAGGCTGTTTCAATAAGCTATGTCCATCACAGAGATCAAAGGCATCTCTAATAATATTAAGGGATTCTCTTGTCTCACATCAGTGCGCTCATCGCCAGTTCCCATATCAGACAAAGAGCCAACCTGTATACTTCTCTGCAGAACGCGACTGCACTCCCGAGCCAGCGGCCGCTTTTAGCGCGGACAAGCATGGAAGGGAACAACTGCTCAATGGACACCTAGGAGCAGCAGATATTTCTGGCTGGGCCTCTGCGCTTGCTTTTCCAGGTGTTTGCAGCTGCCAGAAAAGCAGGCTATACTTAGAGCAAGCATCATGTGATGGTGGCCAGTCATACCAACCAGTAAGGCCTAGAATTACGACACCAGCGCCTGCCTATCCCATGCGCCTGATGAACTTTACATTGTGCAGACCCGGGCCAGGAGCCAAACTGCACCTGTTCCCTCACCGCTGTACAAAGACTCAGACTTCAGTCTTTCCAGCAGTTTCCTTTGCAGGTCACAATGAGCAAACCCCTAACTATGTGGCTTCCTAACCCTGAGGTGGCCACAGACAGACTTGGGAGCACATCAGCAATCAGCCCCATCCTTAAGGACTGAAGATCAAGTATGAGAAAAGAAGCCTAGCCTTCCATTTGCTCATTTGGAAACATTCAGTAAAAGCTGTGTGGGGTTTTTTTTGTTTTGTTTTTTGGTAAAGACAGATTTTCTGCCTCAAGCAACCCGTATTATCTCCTAGCTATAAAACCCAAATGGGAGGGATAGGCTCTTGCGCGTTTGGACAATCAGCCACTCTCACAGCAGTCTGTCCCACCTACCCGTGAATGTGCCCTCAGGTCAGCCTTACTGACCCCTGGAGAAGGACCACGGGCCACTAACAAGTGCAAAGTCCAGCTCCCTTATTAGGCAGACACACTCTCCCTCCTTAACCCCCCCCCCCCACGAATCCCAATTCACCACCCAGCTGAAGCAAGCAAAAGTACTTGCTCATCCATACCTGCTAGCACAGGTAATTCAGCCAGAGAAAGACCAACAGCCCTCCTAAAGCCCAAACTTAAAATGAAAACGTGAAGTGAAATGCCAACCAGAGGTGGGAGGGAGGTGACAGAGACAAGGCCAGAAGCTGAGTGCGTCTCCAGACACAGGGGGGCACGCCTCCTCAGGCCCCAGCCTGGGTGGAGAAAGGCTAGATCAAACAGCTCAGCTTCAGTGGTGCACTGCTGTCTCCAAACAGCACACTCTGCTGCTGGCAGCGAGAGAGGAGCACTGCCGCAGGCTACCCTCCACTCCCAGCGTTCCTCAGGGCCGCTGTGCACACTCTTCCAGCTAAAAACATTCTGAAGAACAAAGGACGCACTACCAGCACAGGATCCTTACTGTCTGAGAACTGTCGCCACCGGACAACTGAAGTGCTACACGGTGTCTCACTACCACACACAAAAAAGGTTTTCGTGGGCCTCAAACTCATAGAGACCCACTTGCCTGAGTCCCACCCGCTGGGACTGAAGATGTGTGCTACCATGCCTGGTAAACACAAAACGAGACGAAAACAAACTTTAAAAGAGCACCACAGGGGCTGGAGAGACGAGGAAAAGAGCACTGGCTGTTCTTCCAGAGGGCCTGAGTTCAATTCCCAGCAACCACATGGTGGCTCACAACCATCTATAGTGAGATCTGGTGCCCTCTTCTGGCCTGCAGGTGTACATGCAGGCAGAACAGTGTATGAATAATAAAATCTTAAAAAAAAAAAAAAAAAAAAAAAAAGGAAAAGCCATCACAGGCCAAGTGTGAGGCACACACTGGTAACCTCAGCATCTGGAAGGCAGGGTCAAGAGAAGGAAAACCACAAATTCAAGTAAGATTATAAAAAGAGGGGGAAATGGTTAAAATTGAAAGCACATGACTTTTTTAAAGTGCTCACAAGCATGCAGGAGTGCAGCGCTAGAACAATGTGGGAATCAGAGGGTTCCTACCTGTGGGACCCTGTCCTCCTTCAACACCATGTGGGTCCAGATACTGAACTCAGGTCATCAGGCTTGGAGAGCAAGCACTGGGCTGGAGACATGGCTCAATGGTTAAGAGCTGGCTGCTCTTCAGAGAATCCTGGTTCAATTCCCAGCACCTACTTTGTGGCTAACAGCCATCTGCAACTTCGGCCCAAGGGGACCCAACACCCTCTCCTCCTGTGTAGGCATACCATGAGGGTGTGTGTGTGTGTTGTGGTGTTACACAGATTCAAGCAAACTTGCCATACACATTTAAAAACAATAATATAAATACACATATAAGAAATACACATATAAGCTAGGCATTGTTGTGCCCGTCTGTAAGCTCAATACTTGAGAAGTCAAGACAGAAGGATCAGGAGTTGTAAAGGGCCAGCCTTCATTAATCAAGTTCAAGACTAACTGGGCTAGCTGGGCAAGGTGGTGCATACCAGTAATCCCTGACTCAGGGAGGCAGAGGCAGGCAGGTTTTGTGAGTTTGAGGCCAGTCTACAACAAGCATCCAGGACAGCCAAGGCTACACAGAGAAACCCTGGAAAAAAAAAAAATGAAAAAGGACTACCTGGACCACATGAGACCCCACCTGCCCTCTCACTAAAGTAAAAGGAAACATCCAGCCAGACATGGCAGTTAACGTCTGTAATCACAGCACTAAAAAGGCTAAGGACTGTCAGGAGTTCTGGGCCAGACTGGGTTACAAAGTAAGTTCTAGCTTACTACCCTCACCACAATACAAGACCCTGACACACACACACACACACACACACACACACACACACACACACACACACGAAAGGAGAGAGGGTATGAAGGGAACTGGAGAGATGGCTCACTGGGTAAAGGCACTTGCTGCCAGGCCTGACGACTTGCGCTGCATCACCAGAATCCACACAGTGGATGGAGAGCTGCTTTCCTCACAAGCTCTCCTCTGACTTCCAGGTGTAGCCATGGCTACCACGTATTCACACGTGCACACAGTGAATCCAGAAGGGAGGGAGGGAAAAGAAAACAGAGAAAAAATGCTGAAGAATTTAGGAAATACTTCTAAAGGGCAGAGGAAACAGCTCAGGGGTAGACTGCTCAATGTGCCCCCACTAAGCATAAACAGACGCATTCCAATGACATAATTCACAACTGTACGTGCAATCATAGACTGGCACCCGCTAGCATGCTGTGATGCTCCTGGGGCTATGGAGGAGATCCTTTATCCCCCCAGTGTGTCCTCCGCCCTCAGACCCCCACGCCAAGGCACACTGCAAAGGGAGAGTAAAATTGGTCCTCAGCAGACCTTCAAAAGAAACGACCCCAAGTTGTCTGGCTAAGCCTCATGTTTGCTTCCACTCAGGAGTAGATGCAGGGGTCTGAGGAGAGAGCAGGGATGGCAGAAGGGCACTCCAGGGTGAAGGCAGGAAGGGATCCCCAGCCAGTGTGCAGTGGTTCTGGAAGCAGGCATCCCCAGAAGGTACCTGTCCAGGTTCAGACTGCTGACTCAGAACACTGATAAGAGAGTGAATTTGCACATGGAAGCCACAGTGTTACAGTGATTTATTGCAATGCAAAAACCTAATGCAGTACTGCTGTGTACTGAAGGGACCCTCTCAAGAAGAGGGCACTAGACTACAAGGGCAGACTGCACACGAGGCTGCTCTCTGCTGAGTCACTTCCGGCATAAGCCTCTGCTTCCAAGAACTCACGGTTCCGTCAAAAATGTATGTTTAGAGAGCTCCTTCCTAAAATGATGTATAATCACAGTGTCAATGTTAACTACAGTCTCTGGACATGCTGGGACACTGAGCCTGAGATGTGGCGATATGGAATAGCCAAGTGTCCCAGGATGAGAGCGCAGAGCATGACTCAGACAGAGAGCTCCTCACAATCAGTTTGCTGTGAAATTCAGCCGGTGAGTGACATCCTCAGGTGACTCTGCAATGAAACAGAGTTCCAAACTGATCTGACTCTAAGCCTGTCAAAGAACTGTTTCCAAATTAAAATTACAAATTTTGGGTTTGATTAAAAAAAAAAAATCTTGCCAAAAAAAATATCTGAATACATATTCCACTCTATAATCTAGCTCTTATTGCTATGAATTTGGAAATATAATAAAGTCAGATTTTGTAGGCTTTGCTGAGAAATACCGTATACCTTTTACAATGTCTATGATTTTAATGTTTCTCTTGTGTCTAAGATTTCCTGCTTCTGAATCTCTGAACAGTGCGCGACAGACAGGTGCCGGCCTCAAAGTGGCTGCAGTTTCATTTCCCCTAAGGAACACGCTCCCATGGCATCTTTGGCGACGATCAAAGTGAGCCTTGGCACACTTCATGTCCACAGTGCACACTACGGCACACACTTCGCCCTGCAGAGAAAGCAGCCACTTGCTTGTCTCCAAGCAAGGAGATAAAGTAAGTTCTATAAACTGACAAATGCAACCCAATGTCACCAAACACGAACAAGTCATGACACGGGACACTCAGCCCTGACCTCTTAGCTTCACTGCAACTGCAAGTTTAAGTAGGAGTGTGAGTTTATACGGCTGCTGTGCGGTAGCTATGAAAAGCTACATACAGGCTATGAGTAGAGCTCCAGGCTTTTACCCCCTGCACTCGAGAGGAACAGGCAGGACAATCTCTGTGACTCGAGGCCAGCCTGGCATATGTGGCAAGCTACAGACCAACCAGGACTTCAAAGAGACTATCTCAAAAAGCAAAACAAAACACAAGCAAAAGTTACAAACAGGGCTGGAAAGCCAGGAGCGCTTGCTCCCAGTACCCTACTTCTGGCCTCCACGCACCTTGTGTGCACATATCAACAAGGACAACAACATATACACATAAATAGAAAGCTACACAATGGGACCATCAAGATGGCTTATCAGGGGCTGGAGAGGTAGCTGACAGGTTAAAAACATTGGCTGCTCTTCCAGAGGTCCTGAATCAATTCCCAGCAACCACATGGTGGTTCACAACCATCTATAATGAGATCTACTGCCCTCTGCTGGCATTCAGACACACATACAGGCAAAACATTGTATAGATAATAAATGTTAAAAAAGGGGGAGGGGGCTGGAAAGATGGCTCAGTGGTTAAGAGCACTGCTCTTCCAAAGGACTAGGGTTCAATTCCCAGCACCCACATGGCAGGTCACAACCATCTAACTCCAGTTCCAAGGGATCTGACACCTTCACACTAATGCACACAAAATAAAATAAGTTAAAAAAAAAAAAGATGACTTATCAGGTAAAGGCATTTGTTGCCAAATGTGATGACCTGAGTGCAGTACTTGAGCCTCATGATGGAAGAAGAGAAGCAGGCTGTGCTCTGACTTCCTCATGTGAGCCTTGACACAAATGTGTACACACGAAATAAAGGAAATAAAACTAAGTAAAATTAAAGCTATATACTGAGCACAGAGAGAGGCACACTGGATAGATTATAAGCTATCAACCATGGCAGCCTGAGCCCGACCCCTGGCTCCCACAGTGAAAGCAGAGAATCCCTCCTGGAACATTATCCCCAGCCACCATAAACACACCATGGCATTACACCCACCAATAATAACATTTTCCCCAAAAATAAAGGCTAGGGATATTATAGCTCACTGGATTCCACTCTTGGCACTGCAAATGCAGCAAAGAGCAGCTCTTGCAAAGGCCTGCTGTGCACACTCACATCCAGTGATGTCTTCATGCCCTGGGCAGCACATGCTTCAGATGGCAAGCAGGGAGAGTTCGACATTTTCTATGCATTTCAGAATAAATAGGCTTTGAAAAATTACTTTTATTCCATTGAGACAAGGACTCAACTAAAGTGCCAGGCCAGCCTTGAAATCACTTCTATAGCTCAGGCAGGCCTTGAACTTGTAACCCAACTGCCTCAGCTGGGACTGTAGCTTTGGGCCACCAAACTAGGAGTCCTTATCATTTTAGGAACAGATTAATCTGTGAAGGTGATCCCTGTGATCCAACCCACAGAAGGCTGAAACAGGAGAAGCTTTACCACTTTGATGCCATTCTGGGCTACACAGTAAATTCCAGGCCAGTTTGCCAACCATAACAGCCAAGAACGGTGGCAGTCTATGCCTGTAAGACCCACAGTAGAGGGATTTAAATCCAGAACATGGCTGCTCTGGCAAGAAATCACATCTAAAGCCTTCCAGGTCTGTGTGATCCAGCTGGAATACATGCCTTTAATCTAGGAGACAGAGGCAAGAAGATCTGAGTTCAAGGCCAGCCTGGTATAGAGCAAGTTTTAGGTAAAGAAAAGTTTGTATCCATGGTGATGCCTTTAATCTAAAGCAATAAAGGTAAAGTTAGTTTGTGTTTGAAAGTGATGTCTAACTGAGTGGGGAAAAGGTGACGAATCAGAGAAAGACTTGACAGAATAGGATCCTACCGACTCTCATAAGACGAGAGAGGAAAGGGAAGCTACCTAATGGGCAATGCAGAGAGAGAGGGGGCAATTTGGACTGGGACAGTAATACGTTGCAGAGAGAGAGAGAGAGAGAGAGAGAACTCAGGTGAAGACTTCGAATGAGAAAGAAAATGAGAAAGAGCCAGGAAATTAGAGCAGATTGTTTAAGTTAGTTTGAGGCCAAGCAGAGCAATTCAGAGGACCAGAGAAAAACAAGATTGAATAAGTCAGCTGGGAGGGGAGTTTGAGCCAGAACAGCTGAGTTGAACCAGCCAGCACAGAGCTGAGAAAGAACTAGTAAGCCTCAGAGGCTGAAACGTTCTAGGCTAGGTTAGAATATACAGAAGCTAGAAGCTTCCAGGACTAGGCCTAGGTTAGCAGACAGAGGCAGTAATCCTCAGAGACAACAAATGAAGCAGGCAAATAAAAGTTCCTTTTACACCTAGATGGTGAGCGCAGGAAGGTCAGGAGTTCAAGGCCAGTATTACACAAGTCAGGGAAGAAGGGAGGGAGGATAGGAAGAAAAGTTAAACAAGAGAGTCGGAGGAAAGGGAGAAGAAAAGGGAGCAGAACAGAATAACTAGAATGTAAAACCTTAATTTCACAGCTAGGTGTGGCAGTGCGCACCTGTAAGCCCATCACTTGGAAGACCTGGGCTAGGAGGGTCACTGAATTTGAGGTCAGCTTGAGTTAAGAGACCTTGTCTCAAAAGAAACTATTGCCACTTATCATTATTTAAAAAAAAAAAAAAAAAAGTTAACAGTTCCTTAAAGGAATACTAGTTTTATTTCAAATTGACAGGCTAGAGTCATTTGAGGGGAGGGAACCTCAATTCAGAAAATGCCTCCATAAAACTGGACTGTAGACAGGCCTGCAGGGCATTTTCTTAATGATTGACATAGGACACCGTGGGTGCTGCCATCCCTGGATGGTTCTACAAAAAGCAGGCTGAGCAAGCGAGGAAAAAGCTAGTAAAGAGACCCCTCCATGGCCTCTGCATCAGTTCCTGCCTCCAGGTTCCCACTCTGTTTTTTATAATGAACTGGAAATATATGGAAATGTGAGTGAAATTCTTTTTCCTCCCCAAGTTGATTTTTGGTCATGGTGTTTCATCACAAAACTAAGTGATCTTCCCCTAGACTCCAGCTAAGAGAAGAATGAGAAAGTGACCTTTCTGAAACCAGCGTATAAAGAATGCAGTGGCACCCATGGGTACTGCTGAGCCAGGCTGAGACTCTTCAGTGTTACCACCGAGCCGAACACACCTCAGCAGTCGGTGTGCTGGAGGACAAGCAGCTGGCCGTCATTTCTAACGAGAGAGTAACCTAACCCTAATTACGATGCTGCAACTTATCAACCATGTTCAGACACTCAGGGGAGACAGACAAACTCTACACCAGGTTAAAAAGTTCTGGGGCTAAAGAGAGGACTCAGTGATTAAAGCCCTAGTCACTGTTCCAGGACCCAGGGTCAATTCCCAGCACCCACACGGGGGTTCATAGTCTTCCATAACTCCAGTTCCAGAGATCTGATAACCTCCTTGGGCTGTTTCATCACAAAAACTTCTTTTGGCCATCTTGGGCTGCAGGCACGCACAGACACACAGGCAGGCAAAATGCACAAAATAAAATAAAACATTTTAGAATGAAAGTCCTAAATCAAAGAAGATTACGAAGATCTAATGCCCTTGTCTGGCCTCCAAGAGCACGTGGTACACACATGATGCACAAACATACATGCACACAAAACACTCACAAAAAGATTAAGGTAAAGAACATGCTAACCAAATACACATGGGATTCTTTGAGGAAGAGGGAGTTGTTGTTTTGGATTTTTGAGAAAGGGTCTACTATGTAGTTCAGGCTGGTCTAGAACATGAGAATCTTGAGAAAATGAGGGGTTTAAAAACAAAAAATTATGCTGGCTGTAATGGTCCACAGTGGCACGCCAGCTCTAAGGCTGCCAACAGATCACTGGAAGCTTAAGGCAGCCTAGGGTACACACTGAGTTCAAGGCCGGCCCTAGCTATACAGGCTGCCTATCAAAACCAATACTGTCCAAACAAGTGGTATCAACAGACTGTAGGGACAGGCCACAAGCTGGACACTGGCCTGTGCTCCTGTGTCCACGCACACGTCCTTGGTGCTGGCAGTTTGATTCTGCAGTTGTGTAGAAAGATGTCCTTGGTCTTTCCGCAAGGTTTACAGATAGAATATCAGACGCCTGAGATTTATCATAAATGTTCAGGAAAAAAAAAGAAACAATGTATGAAGCCCATAAAGAACTTTCATGCAGGGTTCATGGGATGCAGGACAGTAGCAGCTCTGAACACATGGCAGATTTCCAAAAATCTGTACAATTTACCATACAAACTGGCAACTCCTAGATTTCTACCTCAAAGAAACTGTAACACATGTCTATACTAGGTCTCATGAGTGAAAGAAATACTTAAGGCACCATTTATTCAACAGAGCTGGTAAAAGAGGTGGGGCTCCATCCTTGGCACACAGCAAAAGCAGGTAGAGCAGAAATGACATTACATGAAACAATAGAAGGATCAACCAAAGGGGCCCAAGTCTACAGATTCTCCACACAAGAGAATGTTTCTCACCAATAAAAATAGATGAAACCCTGGCCAAGATAAGCGTGGACTTTGTAAAATCATGGCTAGAGGAAAGACAGATACAAGACTACACTATCGTTCTGTGGCACAGCCTGTAATCCTAGCAGTCAGCACTTCGGCAGATGTGCGGGAGCTCTGAGTTCAAGGACAGCCTGGCCTACAGACTCAGCTCCAAGACAGCCAGGTTACACAGAGAAATCCTTGTAGAAGGAGCTTTTTTTTTTTTCAATTGTTGTCTCGAAAGGCTTTCTCCGATTTGTCACCTTTTTCCCCACTCAGTTAGACATCACTTTCAAAAAAGGGTGCTTCCTTCTACAAACTAACTTTACCTTCATTGCTTTGGATTAAAGGCATGTCCCACCACGCTTGGACACAAGCTTTTCTTTACCTGAAACTTGCTCTATACCAGGCTGGCCTTGAACTCAGATCTGCTTGCCTCTGTCTCTGGATTAAAGGCTTGTATTCCAACTGGACCACACAGACCTGGAAGGCTTTGGATCTCTTGCCAGGAGTCATGTTCTGAATTAAAATCCCTCTACATACCTTGTCTCAAATAAACAAAACACAATTTAATGATGACAACACTGGAAGAGATCACCCAGAAAAGAAAAAGCAGGAATAAATAATTTTATCAAGATGCAAAAATAGCCGGCTGGCTGGCCAGGCAGTGGTGGCTATTCTTTAGTCCCAGCACTCGGGAGGCAGAGGCAGGCAGATATCTAGGGAGTCTAAGACAGCCAGGGCTACATGGAGAGACTCCTCACTCTAAAAAAACAAAAAGATGTAAAAACCTAGCACTTATGAAATGGAGCCAGGAAAGATGACCAAAGTTCAAGACCAGTGTTTCCAATGCCAGGCAGGTGAGAGCTACGTTCTGAGAACCTGACTAAAATCATCCTTTTTCAAACAAAAAGCCAGAAAGAAACAGACAGGAGCTACCATAGCAGTACTCTGGTAGTGTATCTTTGTTAGCCCAGCAATTGGGAGGCCTTGCAGCAGGAGAATCATGAACTGAAGGTCAGCTGGGACTATAATGTGAGATTTGACTCAAAATTAAATAGGAAAATTTCCAAGGCCAGGAGTTGGCAGGGCCCACCGAGGCTGAGCACAGTGTCTGAAAACATGCTAAGGTACACGGCAGTGCCGTCCAACCCAAGGGCTCTGGGTCAGAGCAGCTGTCAAAAGTTTCCAGAGAATGGAGAGAACATGATTCATTCGAAGAAGAACCAAGACAATTATATCAGCAACTGACCAGGCCTTCAAAATCCTGGGGGAAAAAAAAACAAAACAAAACACTGCCAACCTTCAAATGGACAGCCAAGCCAATTATGGGTCAGAGTATGAAAAAAGTTGATTCAGAATGCCAAAGTCTGAAATATTTCCACTGCACTTTGAAAAAGCCTAATTTTAAGGGGATGGAAGATTTTCCAAGAAACAGGCTCTAATTAAAAGAAATGAAAGCTGAGGCTGAGAACCATGAATCAGGCTCAACAAGAAAGATCAGTGGGTTTTTTGTCTGGCTGTCGTGGAACTCATTATGTACACCCAGCTGGCCTCAAACTCAGAGTTCCACCTGCCTCTACTTCTAAGTGCTGGAATTAAAGGCATATGCCATAATGCCTGGCAGAAAATATCTTTTAAATATTTATATTCACTTTCTGTATATGGGTAAGTTTTCCCTATGTGAGTTTGTGTACCATGTGTCCACTGCCACCAAGGCAGAAGAGGGCATCAGATGCCCCGGAACTGGAGCTACCATGAGTCATCATGTCAGTGGCTGGGACTCCAACCTGGGTCCGCTGAAAGAACAGCCAATGCTTTAATCACGGAGCCACCTCTCCAGTTCCTTTAAATACTTTTTAAAAATGAAAGTGGGGAAAAGGGGCTGAGAGGACACCTAAAATATCTGACAATACTGAAAGTAAGAGCTGGGCGCGGGGGCGCACGCCTGTAATCCCAGCACTCAGGGAGGCAGAGGCAAGTGGATCCCTGTGAGTTAGAGGCCAGCGTGGTCTACAGAGCCAATTCTAAGACAGCTAGGGCTACAGAGAAACCCTGTCTCAAAAAACCAAATAAAAAACAAACAAACAAAAAAGGCCTTTTAACAAACAAAAAATTACCTAGAAAACCAAGCAAATCAAAGATGGTGAATATTACTATATCCAGGACAGCAAAAGACTGCAGAAAAAGCCAGTGCTAGGTGATGGCTCACACTGTGACCTCAGGAGGAGAGGGGATGAAGCAGGAGGACTGACAAAAATGTGGCCAGCCTACAGTTACGCGGTCAGACCCTGTCTTAAAGTCAAGAGGAGAGATGAAATGTGCATGGTGGCATGGCTGAGAGGACCTGGGGATCTGGGGACACGGCACTCACCAGCCCTGGGGTTGGGTGGCAGCACTGAAGAAAAAAGTAAGCCAAAACTGCTGGTGGCTCAAGAAGCAGCAAGCAATGAAACGGCTGTAAACACGGCTGAAGTCAACCCACCCAGACACACAAGCCTGTCACCACCGCACCAGTTAGGCAAGAGGCCTGCTACAGGGTCAAGTTCAAGGCCAAGGCCAGCCTAAGCTGCCCAGGGAGGCCCTGTCTGGAAACAAGCAGATAAAGAAGCCCCAGACAGTCCTCATGCACAGCTCTTTCAAGGTTTTTTGGGAACTGAAAGGAACAGGTGGTCTCCACACATAATCCAGGAAGATCTGGAGCCTCAACTACCTGATCTAGAAAAATCCCTCCCAGGCGTGCTTGCTCGGCAGCCTTGTAAGTGAATTTATATCCTGTCTAACAACAGCAACCATTTCATTCCCTAATCCCTAAGTCACATCATACTGACTTGTCACGTTTACAAATGAATATCAGCTATTAAAAAAAAAAGCCCAATTTGGGGCTTTTGGCCAGTTGAAAGAGATCTTTGCCCATCATACACAAAACCATAGGTTCAAATCCCAATAAACTGCTTAGGTGGGGTGGGGTGGGGCTTAAGTACGAAAGGAAAAGCAAGAATCAAAAAGCAAAGACTAGCTTCATTTCCCAGCACTGAACCAAAAGAGGGCAAGGAAAGGAACAGGTGGATTATGTGCATCATTAAAAAAAAAAAACCCATAGAGAGAGGGTCACATAATTAAGGCAAAAGTGTTATAAACAAAGTTAAGGGGCAAAATGAGCAAAAGGAATAACTTCTATTGTAGACAGTTCTCTTTTTTTTTATGTGATACTGGGAATTGAACTCAGGACTCCTACATGTTGAGAATATTCTAATAATGAATCATATATCAGCTTACAGAGATTTCTTTCTTTTTTTTTTAATTATTCTCTTTTTTTGAAGATTTATTTATTATTTATACAACATTCTGCCTGCACACAAGATCTTACTATAGATGGTTGTGAGCCACCACGTGGTTGCTGGGAATTGAACTCAGGACCTTTGGAAGAACAGCAAGTGCTCTTAACCTCTGAGCCATCTCTCCAGCCCGAGCTTTCTTTTTTTAACCCTTTTTTTTTTTTTTTAAATACCTGCAGGTCAGGAGAGGGTACCAGTTCCTGTTATAAATGGTTATGAGCCACCATGTAGTTGCTGGGAACTGAACTCAAGACCTTCCTTGGGGAAGAACAGCCAGTGCTCTTAACCTCTGAACCATCTCTCCAGCCCCTACAGAGCTATCTTGATGAAGGTTGTAAAAGCAAAGGCAGGTGGATCTCCAAGTTTGAGACCAAACCTCAGAGAAACCCTACCTCAAAAGAGAATGGAAGGAAGGAAGGAAGGAAGGTTGGTTCTTTGTAAACTCAGTTATATTATGTAAATATGTTTTTGTTTTAATCCCAAGTGTGGGATATTAATTGGGCTTTAGTGTGTCCACCGCTGATAATTGTCTTGTGTGAATGGTTTGCGTCGTGGGGCTGAGAGGGATGTGGTCTAGAGCTCTGAGGACATAAATCTGAGAGCCAGAAAGACAAAGCATGGTGTGTGTTGAGTGGCAGTTTAGAGACCAGAGACAGACTGTGTGGAGATTTGGAGCAGACAGAGAAATGCTTCAGGGCGCTGTGTTGTAGAGGAGATGCAAGCCGCATCTGCAGTTGACAGAGATTGGTACAGAGCCCTAAAGAACCTAGCGACACTACACAGCTGGGAGAATTAAAGGGGTCTGGGCCCCTCTACCATTAACCTCTCTCCTTTGTAGGGTTTGGAGGTTGGAAGGGAGGTAAAGGCCCAGATACCCCAAATAAATCAGAGTTTAAAAACAAGCGCTACAGGAGGGGACAGGGGACTGAGGGCTTACAGTCTAAGTATCTGTAGGCCAAGAAAGGGATGAAAAAAAGAAATTAGAACAAAAGTGAGTACTGAATTCAGCTATTTTCCTTATATGAAAACACCTCACGTAAATTGAGTCACACGAGTCACAGAAAATACAAATGACCAATGAAAACACAGAACGATCAAGCAGCTCGCAGTCACTTGTAACTCTATCTCCAGGGCATCTGAGGCCTCTGGCCTCCACTGACACCTGAGACACATTCATACAGACACACAACATATATCTTTTTTTAAATAAAAGAACCATGGTGCACAGACAAAACACCCTGAACATAAAACCTAACAACATAAAAAAAAAAAGTTCTGGTGGAAAAAAAAAGTCAAAATCTTAATGATTTTGAAATCTAGATGGCCTGTACATAGATAGGGTTTTGTTTTTTTTTTTTTTCTAAGTAAAGACAGCCAACTATCCATGACAGAGCACACTGAGAGCAGCAGAGGGCAAGAGGCTCAGTTCCAAGTCAGCCTTAGAGACATAGTGAGTTCAAGCCAGCCCCAGGCTACACTAGGGAGACAGAAGGAAAAATGAAAAAACAAAAACAAAGAAATGGCCCGCTTTGCAAAGCACTGAACCACACCAGCAATAAAGGAAACGCAAAGACAATTAAGACCTTTTACCTGACAGATAAGCAAAGTCTTCCACTTCTCAGAAAGCAGGTTCTCTACTGCCTCATCATCAAGATGAATTTCAACACCCTTCAAGGAGGCAGCCTGATAAATTCTTGAGAAGCTCTGAACTAATGAGCCAGATGTGGTGGCCCACATCTGTAATTCCAGGGCTCACTCAGCTGAGGCAGGCCGATCAGGGGTAGCTCAAGGCCAGTCTTGGCTACATGAAACCTTAGCCACCCTCGCAGAAGTGGGAGAGTTTGGTATTGCTATGTACACCTGTGATCCCAGCACTGGGGAAGCAACTATAGACAGACTACTGTCAATACCAGACCAGCCTCTACACAGTGGGTTCTAGGCCAGCAGGGAATACACCGGAGACTCTAAAAACAAGTGTTCATGGTGGAGGATGCCTATCTTTTCTGTCCTGAACAGATGAATTTAAGTCATAAGTCACAACAAGAAAAGACAGGTCAGGCAAGTTTACAGACATTTTATAATTAAAAACTAAAAAAAATTCCACAAATGGATGTTCAAACAATCCATCACAGAAAATGCTAATGAAATCTCCTCCTGCCTCAGAGTCTCTGGGCAGGCTTTGCACCGCTCCCTCCCTGACAGACACTCAAGTTGTTACACAAAGAGCACAATCCTTCTTTCATCCCGACATCCCCATCCGCCCTCCATTCTAGACGCCTCACACAGTGACAATCAGGATATACTGTAAAGCCTGCACACATGGAAGGCGGAAGATGGCTCTGTGGTTAAAGCACTGAGTACTCTCTCAGAGGACCCGGGTTCAATTCCTGAGACCCAGCAGCTCAGAGACCTCTGGAACCCCAGGCTCAGGGGATCCATGCCCTCCTCTGACCTCCTAGGACACCAAATACGCACATGTCCCACACCCGCAGGCCAAACACAGAAAACACAACAGATTTGGTATTGTTTGTTTTGAGACAGAGTTTCTCTGTGTAGCCCTGGCTGTCCTGGAATGTCCTGGCAGATTTTTTTTTTTTTAGGAACTCTGTATACATTCAGTACACATATATCAAAGGTTGGTGCTTTGATCTGTGTTAGATGTGAGTTAACAGAAAGTTATAAGGCACATGGGAAAACCATGCCCCAAACATTTAAAAGGATATTTTTCTACAAAAAAAGACAACAGTGTAAAAACCCAGTGGCTGTCTTATTTTGGAGGCTTGTAAACTAAATAAATGATTTTCAGAACCAAGTGTTGCTGTTCCCATTGGAAAAAAAAAAAATGTTAGCCTGGTGGTGGTGACAAAAGCTTTAACCCCAGCACTTGAAAGACAGAGGCAGAGGAGTCTCAAAGTTCAAGGCCAGCCTGATCTACAGAGTGAGTTCCAGGGCAGCCAAGGCTGCACAGAGAAACCCGGTCTAGAAAAACAAACAAAACAAAAAAGAAGAAAAAATGGTAAGGCAGCCTGAAGATTCAGAAGTGCAAGTCTACAATGTGCCCACAATTGGAGCATAAAACGTTCCAGCAATTTGGGCACAAAAGCAGGACTAGCCTAAGCACACATTTTTACTCAACCCCTGCTAACAGAGTGCAGGTCTGTGATGTAAGTACAAAAGGGAAGAGAAAAAACTTCCTGGACCAGCAACGACCCAGCAGTGAGGAGCTCTGGAGCTCTTGCAGAACACCCGAGGTCAGTTCTAACATTCTGATGGAGATACGGCCTGTGACTCCAGTTTCAGGAAGTCTGATGGCCCTTTCTGGCCTCCATGAATGCCAGGCACACATGGTCCACACACCATACAGACAAAACACTCAGACACATATATCTTTTAAACGATTAATTTAAAAAACCCACTAAGATGTCTCCATAAATAGAAAAGAGAAAAAAAACCATAAAAAGCGGCTGTGGACTGGCTCAGCTTGGTAGAGTGCCCGCCGAACAACCCCAGCAATGCATGGGGGACACGACTTCACACAAACACCTGTAATCCTAGCACTAGGGATGTGGAGACAAAGCATGGGGAGGTTTGGAGTTGCATGGGCTGAGAGACAATGAAGAGCAGAGCACAGGCAGCAGGCGTGGCGACTCACACCCGTAACTTCTCAGCACTTTAGTGGCGTGTCTCATGCTGGTCAGTCACCGGAGTGGACGGTCTGCGAGCTGGCGACCATTTCCAGTGTGAGCGCTCCACACATCTCCCAAGTACTAACCCAGACACTTATCGCCAAACCTGGCCCTTTACCTTCTGGAGGGCACACCCATAAAACAGCAAGTGGAAGGCTGAGGATCTATGTCACTAAGACACAGGGATATGGCAGAGCTCTGATCTCAATGCAGGCGGCCCCAGGTTCAATTCCCAGGAATGAAGGAGAAGAAGGAAAAAGGGTCCCGGCAGTTGGCTCAGCAGATAAGTGCTTGCTCTGCCAACCCCATGGCTTGAGCTGACCCCTGGAACCCAGAGGAAGAACACCTGACCCTGCATGCGCACGGTGAAACAGGTACAGCTGTCCTGCCACACACAACGGTGAGGACAGAAACATGGACTGCAAAGCCTTCCCACCAGCTGAGGCAGGACTGAGTATTCAAGGCTCCAGAGCCAGACACAGCCCGGCGGTAAACGCGCCTCCCTCTCAGTGCTCATGAACTGCTTCGGCACACTCGCTGAACACCCACCAGGCCTACAACACTGCACACGGTGCTTAGGGGCATTTCCTGAGGAAGTTTATGTGTGAGGTGATGTCACAGAAACCCAAGCGTTCAGAAGAGTGTTCTAAGAATGGTGCTAAATGTGCCAATTCCAGAAAACAAGACAACAAAAACAAACAAAACCCCCCTGTGGTTTCTTAAGTCAGGCAGAAAGGAGACAGTGCATTCTGAGAAGAAAGTTTACCACTGGGAACCCAAAGCTGTGTGTGGGACATGAACACAAATAAATGCAATAAAAAATTAGAGGAATTTTAACTCAGAACACGGCTGCTCTGGCAAGAGATCACATCCAAAGCCTTCCAGGTCTGTGAGGTCCAGCTGGAATACAAGCCTTTAATCCAGGAGACAGAGGCAAGCAGATCTGAGTTCAAGGCCAGCCTGGTATAGAGCAAGTTTCAGGTAAAGAAAAGCTTGTGTCCAAGCGTGGTGGGACATGCCTTTAATCCAAAGCAATGAAGGTAAAGTTAGTTTGTAGAAGGAAGCACCCTTTTTTGAAAGTGATGTCTAACTGAGTGGGGAAAAAGGTGACAAATCAGAGAAAGATTGAACAGAATAAGATATGGCCAGTGTAGAGAGAGAGAGGAAGCAGTTTTAGAGAGAGGTTGAATGAGCGAACAAGCTAGACACTGGTGGAGACTAAGCCAGAGAATGAGAAAGAGACAGAAAATTGCTGGAATTTGAGGCCAAGCAGTGCAATTCAGAGGACGAGAGAAAAACAAGATTGAGTAAGTCAGCTGGGAGAGGGGTTTGAGCCAGAACAGCTGAGTTGAACCAGCCAGCCCAGAGCTCACAGAGAACAAGAAAGGCTTGTTAAGACTGAAAACGGCCTAGGTTAGATTGTACAGAGGCTAGAAGCTTCCAGGACTCGGCCTAGGTTAGGAGATGGAGGCACTAAGCCTTCCGAGCCAACAATTAAAACAGGCGAATAAAAGCTCCTTTTACAGAAAATACCTCCATCAAAGAAGTCAGTACTCACAGAGAATGGGGAAATATCGACAAGCCATGTCTCTACCACCCAGAACATAGAAAGACCTCTACCCTCTGCAAATACGTAAAACCAACTGAAAAGGGGGAAAGGACTAGAAGAGAGGTCCTCACAAAGAAAATGTACAAATGGTCAACAAACACATAAAAGATACATGTAACTAGGACAATAAGAATCCACATAAGGAAGGGGCTGGCAAGATGGCTCAGCAGATAAAGGTGCTCGCTGTACAAGCCTATTGACCTCAGTTCATCCAAAAAGAAGTCCTGACTTTACAGACTCACTGTAGCACCCATATCCGCCATGCACACACACGGTAAAACATCTGAAAAATCATAACAAAGTATTGCTTCACATTCACTAGGATGGTTTAGTGTTAAAGAAGCTGTCTTGATGACTATGTGAAGAAACTAGGACAGGCTCTCATTAATCACTTGTGGAAATGTAAAAGGGTGTCCGGGACAGCCAACGCTACACAGAAAAACCCTGTCTTGAAAAACCAAAACAAATCCAAAAAAAAAAAAAAAAAAAAAAAAAGAGAAAGGAAACATCAAACCATCAGCCACCGGGCAGCGCTCGTCAGCAATGGCACTGGCAGCTACACTTAGTGAAGGAGGTGCTCAAGCAGTTACGCACTCAGAACAGCACTCTTCGCTCCAGCCAGCAGAAGCACCAGACCTCCTCCAGCAGGCCAAAGACACACACAGAGACACAGAGTGGAATATTACTCGGCCACAAAACACAAGGACTAAAAACAGCATGCTATAGCAAACAAGAGCCAGACAAGGTCTGGGATGCAGCTTAAAGACTCAGTGCTTCCTTAGCAGGTGTGTGAGGCTCTGGAGGAAAAGGAAAGGAAAAGAGAAAGACAGGACAGAGATGGGGAAAAAGGAAGAAAGGAGCCAGACACAAAAGGTCAAATATTTTATCATTCTATTTATAGACTAGTTCCATCTGAGGTAGCAGAAGTGAGGACAGTTGCCAGCAACGGTGGTAGGGGCCTAGACAGGAGGAGTGGGGGCAAGTGTAAAGGCTGCAGCTGCATCTGGGGTTAATTGCTGTGAAGCACTGTAAGCCCACTGGGGTGACTTCGCCAGGCCTGCTGGTTCACACCTGCAATATCAAGCAAGCTAAGAGGCAGAGGCAGGAGGAGCCAGATAAACTTCAGACCAACCTGGTCTACACAGCAAGTTAAAGTTCCAGGCCAGCAGAATCCTGCCTCAAAACAAGTCAGTTTTATGAAGCGATTTTTCTCATTCTTAACAATACTACCATCCCAATATTTTATACCAAAACCAATCAACTCCACACTTGTCACTCACAATCTCATCATCCCTATAGAAAACAAACTCTCCACAACAGCTTTGTAAGTCTGTGCACATCCTGAATCGCAGTCTGAAATTTCAGTCACTTCAGTGTAGATCCAAGCATCTTCCTGGGTACCACAACTTTCCTCTGATGGTCTCAGGTACTGAATTGCCCATCAGAGCAATTTATGACATGAGCAATAGTCTCCTGCTTTTTTCTTTTACACTACTAAGCATCTGCCCCAAACATACTTGCTTAAACCCTGCCTGGGGCTTGGAGGGAAGGCTCAGAGGTTGAAAGCATTTCTCTTTCCTTCTCAGCATGCACACTCAGTGACTCTGACTCACAACTGCCTCTAAAACCAGTCCTTTGGCCTCTATGGGCACCTGCACATGCTTGTGTACATACCAACACAGACACACAAGTGCTGGGGTTAACGGTATGTGCCACCACTGATCGGATTAAAAAGTTTGTTTGGTTTTTTAATTACTGTTTTTAGAGAACATTTTTCTAATACCTACTTAAACTGCCAGCAATGATGTTGGTATCCGTAGAACTTCCTCTTTAACAAAGGTCATCAGTGACTATGTCTTACATAAGTAAACTCAGTATCTAGAGGCCAAACTGAAGGCTGGGTATAGCTCAGTGGTTAGAGCAGTTGCCTAGCATTCATTATGTCCTGGGTTTAATACGAAGCACCAAAAAAGCTAAATGAAATATCTTGTATGTTAGTGTAACTTCTATCAGTGGAATTTTTTTCATACATTCGACTGGGCTATGAATAAAGAATTCTTTATTCATAGCCAGGCACGATGACACATACCTTTAATTTCAGCACCAAGGAGGCAGAGACAGGCAGATTTCTTTGAATTCCAGGCCAGCCTGGACTACATAGGGAGTTTCAGAACAGCCAAGGCTACATAGTAAAACCCTGTCTCAAAGAAATAAAAAAAAAAAGATTGTGTAGGAGATTAGTGGCCTATAATCCATGTGGAAGGCTGGGACAGGACAATCACCAAGTTACAGGTCAGCCGGGCTAAGGGAATCCTTGTTCTGTATCAAAATTTAAAGAAAACCTAAGGTACACTCAAAGGAATTTACCTAAGTAATTTAAGGTACAATTCATTGTTAAGTGGATTTTAAACTTCTCTAAAGTATTCTCTTGTCTATGTGTTCAGGTGAAGTTCTCAGCAAAAATCCTGGGGTTTTTTTTGTTTTTGTTTTTGAGGTGGAGACAGAGATGCTCAGGGCTGGAGAGCTGGCTCAGCAGCGGCTAAGAGTACTGTCTGCTCTTCCAGAGGTCCTTAGTTCAATTCCCAGCACCCACATAGTGGCTCACAACCACCTACACAGGGATCTGGTGCCCTCTTCTGGTGTGCAGGTGTACATGCTGATAGAGCGCTCATCCACATAAAACAAATAAATCTTTTTTTAAAAAAGAGACAGAGACTATTTAGACCAGGCTGGTCTCTAACTCAGAGATCAATCTGCTTCTGACTCCCAAGTGTGGGGATTAATTGTGTGTGCCACCACTCAGCAACACATTATTTTAGAGGACCTTAATTCAGGAGTTAGCACTGGACTGATTTGGTGAGTGTGGCTGTAGTTTTTTCCCCTCCCTTGGCCATTCTTAGTTAGGTTCATGCTATGTGGTTTAAGTGTTGAAACCTCCCAGAACCATGTGTCTCCCAGAACCATGAAACAGCGGTTATTTTTTGGCTCACTGGCCACCCATACCATGGGTGAACTGAGTATGTTCTTATCTCTGAGAAAAGGTCTTATGCACACCAGGCTGCCCTTGGTTTTGCTATTCAGTTTGGGAATGGGGCGGGTAGTGACACATGCCTTTAATCGAAGAACTTGGGAAGCAGAGGGAGGCAGATCTCTCGTGAGTTCCAGGCCATGCAGCCCTGTCTACATAGACAGTTCCTAGGTAGGACAGCCAGAGTTTTATGAGATCCTGTCTCATAAGAAAACAACAGCCAGGCAGCATACGCCTTTAATCCCAACACTAGGGAAGCAGAGGCAGACAAATCTGAGTTTGAGGCCAGCCTGGTCTAGAGAACAAGTTCCAGGATGGCCAGGACTACACACAGAAACCCTGTCTCAAGAACCAAACAAAACCCAACAACAGGAAGATGGCCCTTTCTTTTGACACACAGATGATAGTCTACCTATCTCCCAGCCCACTTGCCCTCTTTCACAGTACACTCAATAAGATAAAGATAATAAATTAAAAAACAAAACAAAACAAAAAAAGACCAACAACAGCTGAACCAACTACCCAGCCTTTATTAATTACTACTTTGTGTGGACACTTCATTGTATGGCGGTCAGGTCAACTTTTGGTACTCAGGTTCTCTTTTTGTTTTGTTATTTTCAGATAGGGTTTCTCTGTTTAACAGCCCTGGTTTTCCTGGAATTGCTTTGTAGACCAGGTTAGTCAGGAATTCACAGAGATCCACCTGCCTCTGTCTTCCAAGTGCTGAGATTAAAGGCATGAGCCACCGCAGCCTGACTTTGTTTTTTTTTTATGAGGGAAGTCAGGTTAAGGGCTTTTTCTTTGCCATGGTGCCTCACCTGTTCCTCACTTTTCACAAACCCTCAAACAGTCTTAGATGGCACATACCCTCAAGCCTATGAAACTAACTACGCTGGCTTTGTAGTCAGAATAACTATGGTAATAAACACGGACAGCACTAAGAACTTAGCTGGGCCCGATGGCTCGCTCAGAAGACCAAGGATCAACTGTCCTTAGTCTGTTCAGTACCTACCAAGCTGGCCACAACTCGCCAAGCTTCCTAGTGTAAATGGGGGATGCAGACAAGGAAAAACAAACAAACAAACAAACAAACAAAACCTCTACATAGACACAGCTCTCAGAATCTATACTAGGGCAATATCCCTTCCTACACCAGTCCATAACCTATCATTCTGTTTCAGGTATAGGTTGATGTTCACAATTTTTGTTTTGTTGGTTGGTTTTGGTGTTTTCAAGAGAGGGTTTCTCTATGTAGCCCTGGCTCTCCCAGAACATACTCTGTAAAGTTTGAACTCAGAGATCCACCTGCCTCTGTCTCCTGAGTGCTGGGATTAAAGCTGTGTGCCACCACTTGACCAAAAAATAAAAAATAAAATAAAATAAAATAAAATCGAGACAAGCTCTCTTCTGTGCACCCCTAGTTGCCCTAGTTGCTGTAGGTAGCCCAGGCTGGCCTCAACTCAGAGATCTGCCTGCCCCTGTCTCCTGGGTGCAGGGATTAAAGGTGTGAACCCACCTAGCTGGTCCTCAGAAAGTCACAATCCTTGCACCCGATCATCTGGACCTAAGACACAGCAGAGGAGCTGGAGAGATGGCAAGCAGCAGCTCACAACCCCCTGTAGCCCCGGCCCAGGTGTATGTGATGCCTCTGGTTGCCAAATGAACCTGCACACACGTACATATTTAAACGTAATTATAAAATAAACCTCTAAGATTTTTTTTTAACGCTACAGAGCTCTTAATTATTAATTCTAAGGACTGTCCTGCATTCAATACCTCCCCAGAATATGCCAAAAACGCTAAAAAAAATTCAGTCCCTTTCTTGCTGTAATGATTGGGTTTTTTTTTTAAAGAGGTTCTTATACAGATAAACATCACGGGGGGAGGGGCACTAGGCAAACTGCGGGATAAAAATCTAAGCTTACAACCTCTTTTCAGGCATTGCTAGAGGCATCTGGTGGACATGGAAATAAACTGGAGTTTGTTCAAGAGATGCCAAGAGAAACAAGATTCCACACGTCAGGGCACTGAATGCTCAACATGGGGCAAAGGGCATGCACCTCCTTGCCTTCTGCCCAAATCCAGATTAGTTGCTTCACCTCAGAGCTTTTCAAAGGCAGTCTAATGGTCTCCAGTCCCTTCCTCATCCCGAGTGAACTCAATCCCTACCTGGAGACCAGGGGAAAGTCTTGCTTGATGAAAACCAGCAAGCGCTGCTGTCAGAACCAAGAGACACCTCTGTCCCCTGAGATAATCTTCCTCCCCACATTGGTCGTACAGACCTACAAGCCAGAACACTCGGTACCCAGCCTAACCATTTTCATAGTGGTGCTCCGTCCAATAAGCCCACCTCCATTCCCTCAATTCCCCCGCATTCGGGAAGCTTGTCAAAGTTCCCAAGGCCAGCCCTCTCTGCCCAGGACAGAAGTTCCCGCCCCGAGATGTCTCCTTTCCTCCACTTCCAGAAGACTTCTCCCAGGTCTTGGCACTCCAGGTTCTCCATTAGATCTCACTTCTCCCTGGCACAAGCCTTACCAGACTCAGCTGATTATCATTTGTGTTCAGTCCCCCACGCCCCAAGAGTTATGTTTTCCTTATCTCTCCTCAGATGGAGACACACACGATCTCTTCTCAGCTCCGAGACCTCTCCCGAGCCCAGAGTCCGACCTCAGCACCTAACACACTTCCCTCGAGTTTCCTCACAATCCCGTCATCTTCAGGCCCTTTACTTCACACCTGCTTAAAAGAAAAACACTTCCCAACTCTCATCTCCTCTGCTTTTTACTCCCAGAGCAGACCCTTTCCGTCCCAGATCGACTCCCTTGGCTTCAAGCCCACGACTTCTCCCCTCTCCCCCTGCTCGGCGGGCCCGGATTCTCCAGCCACCTCCTGGCCTGGGCCCGGCCCTGCCCTGCCCTGCCCTGCCAGCGAGCTCGGGTGATCCTTCCCTCGGGGCCGCGAGGCCGCCGCCAGTAGGGCTGGCTCCGCGCGAGGCCGGCTCACCAGTTGGTCATGTCCAGGAAGAAGGCGCAGCCGGCCGGGTTGAGCTGGAAGCCGAGTAGCCGCTGGAACTCCGAGATGAGCACGTCCTTATCTGTGGTGCCCAGGCAGCTGAACTTCTGCATGAGCTCGGGATCCAGGTCCACGTCCATGCCCTCCATGGCGGGGGGCCCGGACGCGCAGCTTCCTCCGCCCCGGACCGCTTCTCCACGGGCGGCCGCCGCGCCCGGGCCCGGGCCCCACGGAGGGCGGCCCGCTGCTGGCCGGCGCCGCGCGCGCTGCTCCGAGGCAGGCCCCAGGCCTCTCACCGCCTCATGGGCTGCGCGCGCCGCGCCGCGCCGCACCGCTCGCTCCCTCTCTTGGTAGCTTTCGGGCTCGTGCTCCCCCCCCCCCCCCCCCCCCCCCCCCCCGCGCCCGCCTCCGCCGCCGCCGCCGCCGCCGCCGCGGTTCGCAGCACCGCCGCCTCCGCCTCCTCCCGCGCCGCGCCCAATGCGCACGCGCGGGGCCGCCCGGGCCCCGCCCCTTCCTCTCCCGAAGACCCGCCTTCAGTGACGTCACAACTCGGTGACGTCCCTCGCGTGACCTCACCGCGGCGGAGCGGCGGAGCGGCGGGGCCCGGGAAGCGGGAAGCAGGAAAGGGCAGCCCTGGGCGGGTCTCTGGCTTCGCTCAGAGTCCCCACGCTGCGTGGGAGGAGTCGCGAGCTTCAGTTGCGTTTCTCTGAGAAGGCACCCCACCCCTGTTCTGATTGGAAACCAGAAGTCGCCTCAGGGACAGGGAACGAGGCAAGGTCAAAGTGCAGAGGGCACCAAAGAGCGGGCTCCTCACGTCTGAGACGACTCCTGCAAAAAGACACGTTCCCAAAGAGACGCAGCCGTGAACGCCTGGTTCCAGGCTTCTGACTTGAGTTTCTCATGACTGCTTTGGTTATTACGCAACCTTAGCATGGCGTTTCGCGAAGGGAAAGGCGGCCTCGAGCGAGCATCAGTCACAGGTCCTGATGAACACTGCCCTGGCTGCCAGAACCGATCCTCTGCAAAGGCAGGTCAACTCCCGAGAACTGAGCAAATCTCGTTCTGACTTTAAAATGCAAGACAAAACATGACTGTCCCGCGTGCGCTGTGTCCGCTGCTCTGAGGTCCCGTTTGAAGATGAAGGATTAGAAAGCTGTAGAGAGGCTCACCTGCCCATTCTTGTCACCAACTATTTTCTCAGTATCACCTGTTACCAGATACAACTAGGTTCGGAGATGGGGTCGGGGAAGAGATGACCGGCAACTGAGGACGTGGCTTAATAAACTTTCCCTGCAAGCATGAAGACCTGAGCTCCTGAGATCAGATACTCAGCTCTCGCGTCTAAGGCCTGCCATTCTCAACCACTGTTAATCCCAGCACTCGGGAGGCAAAGGCAGGCAGATCTCTGTGAGTTCGAGGCCAACCTACACAGTGAGTGCCAGGTCAGCCACGCTTGCATAATGAGATACTCAAAAAGAAAAGGCGTGGCCCTTGGGCATGCCAGGGAAAGGAGGCTCGCAAACAGCCTATCCAGATCACCGACTTCCCTAAGAAACTGTCTCAAACAATAAAGGGATTGAAGACAGTACACCTGACGGCCATCTCTGGCTTCCGTACGCTTGTACACACAAATAAATGAGCTTCTGCCAGTGGTTGGTAGCACTGGGTTAATACCAAGCTTGAGAGGAGAAGGCATGAGGATATTTTTCATCGGGGGAGGGGGCTGTAGAGACAGGGTTTTTGTGTAGCACTGGCCGCCTCTGCTCCCTGAGTGCTTGGATTAAAGGGTGCGTCACCACTGCCCATCTGAAGAGAAATATTTTCATGGCTAGAGTCTGTTGTATAGTGAATTATAAGGCAGCCCTGGGCTACATGAGATCTTTTTAGAAAGATGGGAGGGGGGTAGCCTTGGACCACGTACGTTGGGATTTGAATTTTCATTTATAACTTTGTCCTATAACAATAGGACACATCCAGTAAATTAATTTTTATAATGAAGTAACACTATAGGCTGGGGCATGCTTTTAATCCCAGCACTTGGGAGGCAGAGGCAGGCAGATCTCTGAGTTCCAGGCCAGCCTAGACTACAGAGTGAGTCCCAAGACAGAGCCAAGGCTACACAGTAAAACAACAACAAAAACCCAAAAACCCTTTCTCAAAAAATTTTTATATATGCAACATATATATGTATGGAGCTGCTAGGACAGCTGGGTCACCCATCTGATGGCCACAGCTCAGCATCTAGGAAGCCTTTTTAATTTTATTTTTCCCCATCCTGATAACTATAACAAAAACACAGATAAGGGGCCCGGAGAGATGCCTCATGGTTGAGGGCTCTTGCTGCTCTTGCACAGGACCCAGGTTTACTTCCCAGTACCCACATGAGCCAGCTCACAACTGCCTGTGGCTCTTATCTCCAGGGAATCCAACATCCTTTTCTAGACTCTTCAGGCCCCTACACACACACACACACAATAAAAATAAATCATATCAAAAACACGTACATAATTTTAAAATAATCTTTTAAACGCACCAAATTTTCTCATCTAACAAACTCCAAAGAAAAGAAAACCAAAATTTAAAAAAGGGCAAAAACTCCATGGTTCTCTGATTTATTATGGTATTTCCCTTCACTTTCTGTGACGTATATCCCAGTCTGCCCCACATCTGGCTTCCCGCTTTGTCTCCAGTCAAGGCGAAATGGGGAAGAGCAAAGTATGGGAGGGTGGGTTTAAGGAGCGTCTCCTCTGCCAGGTGTTGCTCACACATACTGACTCACTCAGTCCTTCCAGGCACATCAGTATTATTAACTGTTACCATTTTCAGATAGGGAAATGAAATCAGTGTTGTAAATACTTTGCTCAAAGAGGTACTCATTGAAAAACCCAAACAGGAGCTGAAGTTCAGGAAAAAAAAAAAATGTGTCCATCTCTCTGCTGGGATTAACAGGCCTGGATTACTGTACCCCTCTTCTAGGAAATTGTTTGTTTGGAGACAGGGTCTCTCGACATAGCCCTGGCTGTCCTGGAACTTACTCTATAGACCAGGCTGGCCTCACACTCACAGGGATCTGCCTGGTTTTACCTACTGATTTCTGGGATTGCAGGGATTTATCACGATGACTACTGAAAGCAGACTCATAAGATCCCTGTGTCCAGGAGCCCGCTGAAGTCAGCTTGTCTGGGGGGAGCTTAGGAATCGCCTGACGATTTGTGTTGTATTCAAGTTTGAAGAGCGGGACCTTACACAAGTGCAGTATTGCTGATAGTTTGCCCAAAGGTTCAACCTGATTAAAGATTAACAAACTCTATTTTTCCTGGCATGTTTGAATTGTATCTTTCTCAGAGAAAACAATTGTGAGGTCATGAAGAATAAAACTGAGGGTGATCGGAATGGAAATGTTTATTTCTAACATTGGCAGGGCATCAAGATCCTTCAAAAGAGTCTACTCCAGATTTTTTTGTTCCTTAGTCATGTTTTCTTAGGACATACAACTACCAAGTTAGCAGACAGAATGATGAGCTGGCATCATACCTGGCTTGTAATCTCAGCATTTAGGAGGCAGAGGATCAGGGTGTAAGGCCAGTCTTAACTACTTAGCAAGGTCAAAGTTAGCCTGGGCTACATGAGTCCTGGTCTCAAAAAAACCAGAAGAAAGCCAGTCAGTGGTGGCCTATGCCTTTGATCCCAGTACTTGTGAGGCAGAGGCAGGTGGATTTCTGAGTTCCAGTCCAGACTAGTCTACAGAGTGACTTCCAGGACAGCCAAGGCTGCACAGAGAAACCCTCCCAGAAACTAAACAAAAAAGCTGAAAGAGAGTCTCATAAGATGACACACCTGTAACCTCAACACTGGGGAGACAAAGGCTAGAGAATCAGGGATTGAAGGCTAGCCTCAGCTACACAGTAACTGTGAACCAGCCTGGGTGACATGAGACTCTTGTCACAAAACCAAAAGCATGTCATAAGAGACAGCACAGCTTACATTTGTTATCCCGGTGCTAGGGGACTGAGGTTCAAGTCTGGCTACACAGTGACTTTGAACGCTGTGTGAGCAGCATAAGACTTTATCTCAATAAATGGTAACAAGGGGCTGAGAAAACGAAAGCTCCAGGATCAGAGAGCGCCCCTCTGCCTCAGAGAATTAGAAGTGATAAAAAGAGCACCCTTGCCTCTTCTGTCTGCACATGCACACGCTCACTTGTATATATACACACACTCATGCACTCATACTGATACACACACACACACAAACATTTTTTCCTATGCTGTGTGGATACACGTGTGCGCCTGCGTGGTGCATGTGTGGATGTCAGAGGATGACTTCTGAGAGTTGGTTTTCCCCTCCCACTGTGGAATCTGAAGCTCAGGTTGTCAGGCTTATAACAACAAATGCTTTTACCCACTTTTATCTCACCGGACTGATTTAAATTAATCTTTAAATGGGAGAAATGAAGACATTTGAAAGGATGAATTACAAAATGTTAAACTCTTTTTAGGTGGTGAGGATACAGGGAGAAGATGCATGTCCACTTTTGATTTTTGAGGCAGGGTCTCTCTGTGCAGCCCTGGATAGCCTGCATCTCTTCACGGAGACCAAACTGGCTAAAAACTCACTGTGTATCCAAGGATGACCTTCAACTTTTGTCCTCCTTCCTCCTCTTCCCAAGTGCTGGAGTTATAGGCCTGAACCACACCTGGCGTATACGTATATCCTTTTTATTTAAGGTTCAATTCTCCCCATTTTTGAGAGTAAATATAGCACCCCCCCCATCTTTAGTTTTACAAGTTAGTATTATTTTTGTGTGTGGTAAGGTGGTCTGACCTCTCCAGGAAAGTCCCTGAGGTCAGAGAGCCACAGCTGGTTTTATCAAAGCTATGTGTACAACCCCTGCAGACATTGGGTTTCAAGAACACATTTTAGTTGTCACAGAGTTCCCCTGGGTTGTTTTTTTTTTTTTTTTCTCTATACGTTTGTTTACTCTGATCTCAAGATCTTTTGGATCACAAGCAAGTCAACAAAATGATCGAAAATGGAAAGGAAATACCAACAGCCTCAGATGTGGGCGAGCCTCCAGATGCTGAGTTAGGGAAGGCCCCAGTGTCTCTCTGTTCAATGTTCTTTCTAGATTGAGAAGTCTAGGTAGAAAATATTAAGTGACTCACTTCCATCCTTGTAGCCAGAGGAAGTCTGAATCTGAGGTTCTGACACTAGAGCATTGCCTTGTGAGAGCGTTGCCTCTCAAGAAAGTATTCTCAACCAAAGCAGACCCCTTTCAAGTCTACTTAGACTTACGTATGCTGCTTTCTTTAAATTTACTTTTTAAAATTATTGATTTGAATTTTACTTTAAAAAATTGTTTATGACCTAGTGTATGAAGGCACCTCTTGGCAAACCTTGATGACCTGAGTTCATTCTCTGGATCCACATGACTCCTGAAATACACACACACTTTACATATTATGTACGCACTTACATATTACATAGACATATACACATACTACATTTATTAAATGTAATAAATATAAAATATATGTACTTATATATATGGCCCAGATCAGTGCGAAATTCTGATTCTCCTGCCTCAGCTTTCCAAGTGCTGGAATGATTGGTATGCACCCCCATGCTTGGCTAGTTAAGAGCAAAATAAATATTTCTTTAGAACTATTTAGGGTTATAATCCAGAAAAAGCCAGATTCAAGCAATCTTGAAATTTTGCTTCAAGCTTTTATAAAATGTATTTTTGAAAGCCTTTATACCTTTAAACCAACAAGTTTGAACTTGGCAGCACTTGTCAGTAATTATGATGAGTTCTACGGAAGAGACTATAGGAAAGGGATTGGGTGTGGTCATGATGTTTGAAAGTCGGTCTGCATACACTCTGTGTGTGTATGTGTGTGTGTGTGTGTGTGTGTGTGTGTGTGTGTATGTGTATGTGTGAATGTGAGTACAGACATTCGAAGAGTTCATAAGAGAACGTTAGATCCCTGGAGCTGGCGCTGGAGCTGGAGGCAGTTGTAAGCCTCCTGACATGGCCACTGGGGACTGAAGTCTGGTCCTTTGCATGAGTAAAGGAATTTGGAACATTTACAGCTGAGCCATCCCTTCAGCCTCCCTGCTTCCAGCTTTTGAGACAGTCTACGTAGGCCAGGCTGGACTTGAATTCTTCTAATTCAAGATTCTTGATCTTCCTACCTCTGCCTCCTCATTGCTGGGATTATATGTGTGTAGCCTGTTATGTCAAGTATCATGCTGGAAACTACCCCAGAGCTCTGTGCATGCTAGGCAAGCTCTCGCTCTCTGTCTTTGTCTTTCTGCCACTGTCTCTCTCCCTCTCTCTCCTTTTTTTGTTTTTTGAGACAGGGTTTCTCTGTGTAACAGAGCCCTGGTTGTCCTGGACCCACTCTGTACACCAGGCATCATGGAGATCCGCTTGTCTCTGCCTCCTGAGTGCTGGGATTAAAGGCTGTACACACCACCACACCTGGCTAGGCAAGCACTCTTCTGGAGACACTGTCTCAAGACATAATAGACACAGATACACGTTGTGAAGAATAATGGGGAAGTTAGAACAAAACAAAATTTGGCTCATTTGAAATGATTTGTCAGGTTCCCCCAAAGTTTTATAGGAAATTCCAATATACCCTGAACTCTGGGTTAAACAAAATTTAAACTACCTCTGCAAAGCCTCACTGCGAATACTGGTCTCAGGCTGTGACAGTGCCATGGCCCAAGGAACTCCTCATGCACTAAGACACTTACAGAGAAAGGGAAGTGACCTCACAGGGTCTGTAGCTGCTGGGGCAGCTGGGTCACCCATCTGATGGCCCTGTCTCAGCATCTTCTTTTGCAAGTTGTGGTGAGTCTTCAGCCACCAGAATCAGGGGTGGGGTGGGGTGCAGGGTTGCCTGCCTATGTATGTAGATCTGTTTCTGGAAAGTTCTCCCCTGCCCCCTTAACTTCTCCAGCTTCTATCTCACTTCTGCTGGGTCTCAGGACTTTTTAGATGATGCTGGTTACAACTGTCACTACCTTTTGTTAGAAAAAGGAGCGGAACCTCATGACCATGGTGGGCAGGTCATGGGTATGGCTTGGAGGGAGGAGAGCATCTCAGAGACAGCGTCATTACAGAGGTCTTAATGGAAAAGTGGGTTTCTCTTTAAAACCGGGGAAGGGTGCTGGAGAGAGGGCTCTGTGGTGAAAAGCACTAAATGCTCTTCCAAGGTCCTGAGTTCAATTCCCAGTACCCACATGGCAGCTGACAAGTGTCTGATGCTGTCTTCTGATGTGCAATGTACATGAAGACAAAGCACCTATATACATAAAATATGTAAAAAATAAAAATAAAACCTGGGTAGGGCCGGGCTGTGCTGTCTCACACCTTTAGTACCAGCACCTTGGGAGGCAGAAGGCAGGAGGATCTCTGAGTTCCAGGACAGCCAAGGCTACGGGAGAGCCTGCCTCAAAACAAACAAAGGAAGGAACAAAACCAACCTGGAGAGTAGCTTCATTAAGAGAAAAAGAGATGGCTTCCTGGGCAATAGGAGGGCGTGGGGGATGCCCGGCCAAGAGGCTCGGGAGAAAGCTTTCAGAGAAATCTTCTAATATAAAGGAAATACTTGACCTTGACGTTCATATTCTTTCAGAGGGTGTCAGGAAGGTCCCCACCGTGACGCTGTTTGTTTTGTTTTATTGAGACAGGGTACACGTGGTCCTGGCTGTTCTGTGATATGACACTCTTCAAATTTTCCTTTTTTGTTTGTTTGTTTGTTTCAAGACAGGGTTTCTTTGTGTAACCCTGACTGTCCTGGAACTCACTCTGCAGACCAGGGTGGCCCTGAACTCAGAGACCCTCTGCCTCTGCCTCCCTAGTGCTTAGATTAAAGGTGTGTGCCATCACTGGCCAGCACATTTTCTTTTTTAAGTTTTCTCCATACATGTATTGCCATGTCAGGTTGTAGTGGGTGGAAAACATGGCCTGAGGGGAAAGCTGCAGCCTCCCTGTCCCGCCCTGCTAAGCCACTCCAGATATGCACCCTACTTACATAAAACACAACACTGGGTATGTGGAATTCACAGCAATTCCCTGGCTTTCAGTGTCCCCAAGAGTCCTAACTCCAGAGGGTATTGGAAGTATAGAGTAATGGATGCCCCAGGGAAGTATGCTATGAAGGGGACCTGCTTCAGCTCCTTCCAGAGAGACTGAGCCTCTTGAGGTGGAGCTTCCTGGGATCTGGCAGATAGCAGCAGAAAAGGGCCCATGGAGATCACTGGGGTGAGGGTGAAGTGGAACCAGACCAGAGGTTGAGATGGGTGTCATAAGGGCTAGAGTCCAAGAGGTCAGAGTCCAGCAACAAACACAACTGAGCACAGCTGAGTGGAGTGACACCAACTGTGGGGACAGGCCTGGACTTTGGTCTGCCAGAGGAGGGACTCCTGACACGGGCCACACCTTCTGAGACACAAAGTCAGGCTCCCACATCACCAGCAGGGGCTCTTGCTCAGATAACTGAGATGAGTGCAGCATTTTGTTTCTTCAGGGGTAGGGTCAAAGCTCAGGGAAAGCTGGAATTTCTCACCTTGAGACTTCAGGGCCACTGGGTTGTGGTGTACAATTTTGTTATTTTGTTGTTTGTTTTGGGATCATAGGCATGAGCCACCTCATCAGGCTGTGTTGTACACTTTTAATCCCAGCACTCAGAAGGCAGAGGCAGTCAGATCTCTGTGAGTTCAAGGCCAGCCTGCTCTACAAAGTGAGTCCAGGACAGCCAAGGCTACACAGAGAAACCCTGTCTCAAAAGACAACAAACAAAACAAACAAAAAACAATTTTTCTGTGTAGCTTCAACTGTCCTGGAAGTTGATCTGTAGTAGGCCAGGCTGGCCTTCAACTCACAAAGATCTACCTGTGTCTGCCTCCCAAGTGCTAGAATTAAAGGTGTATGCCTCCACTTTCTCCTGGCTCCTGGTGCAAATTTTGAAACTGGAGTCCAAAGTTAGAATTGGTGGTGCACACCTGTGATCCCAGCACTGAAGCTGTCAAAGCAGGAGGATCAAGATCTGATGGTGAGCTTTGTCTACATAGAGGGTAGAAGGCCAGCCTGAGGAACATAGCAAGATCCTGTCTCTAAAAACAGAAACCACTGGACAACTAAAACAGAGCAATCCAGACCTTTGAGGTGGGAAGACACACATTTAATCCAGATCTTTGAGGAGGAAAGACCCACCTCTAATCTGGGCCACACCTTTGGCTGAAAGCTTTTTTAAAGGACATGGAATTAGGAACTAAAGACTTGCTGAGACATCCAGCCTCTAGGACCACACAACTATTGGATTCCTGGATTCGCTGGACCATCTCTAACTCCAGAAAACCATGGCCAACACACTAGTAACCCTGGGAAGAGGGAACCCCAATTGAGGAATTGGCCAAATCAGACAAGCCAGAATGGCCTGTGAACATGTCTGCCAGAAATTGTTGTAACCCATGGCTGACATGAGAAGGCCCAGCCCAATGTGTACACTGATGTTCCTCGGCAGGTGTGCCTGGGGTGGGTAAAAACAACCCAGCCAGCTGAGCACAAGCCAGAAGGGGGTACAAGGCCCCTGGTAGCAGTGTTCCTCCAGGGTTTCTGCTCCAGCTTCTCTCCTGAGCTCCTGCCCTGACTCCCCTAGATAGACCGATCTGGAAGTGTAAGATGAACTAAGCCTTTCCTTCCTAATGCTTCCCACGAGATGGATTCATATTCTAACTGTCACACCTAGTGATAATGATATCTTTATATTCGGTCACAGAGTTTTATATTTGAGACAGGACAGGGTCTCAAGTGTCTAGGCTTGCCTATGAAGTTTAGGGTGACCTTGGACTCCTTGTCTTCCTGCTGGTAAAACTCTGAGATTACAGGCCTCTGCCACCAAGCCCAATGTATGAGATGCTGGGGATCATACCCGGGGCTCCCAGTACTGAGCCACACTCCCAGCCTGGAGGGCTTTGTTGAGTGTGGGAACACAGATCTTTTTATATTTTATTTTATTAATTTTTGAGACAGTTTCTCTGCATAGCCCTGGCTGTCCTAAACTCTCTCTTTAGACCAGGCTGGCCTCTAAATTAGAGATCCACCTGCCTCTGCCTCCCGAGTGTGAGTCCGGGGATGAAAGGCACATGAAGCTCACCAGGATTGGGGCACAGGTCTTCAACACTCAGCTTGGCAATGTGGTCCTTTCCATTGCTTTGTTTTGTTTGTGAAGGGTTTCGTTTTGAGACAGGGTCTCACTATGTAGCCCCAGCTGGCTTGGAAGCCTGTGCAGACTGGGCTGACCTTGAACTCACAGGAATCCTCCTGCCTCCACTGGTATTGAAGATGTGCACCAACATACCTTTTTGTCTGTTTGGCGAGTTTTGTCCTTGCCTCCTTTTATGTAGCCCATCTATTGACCAAAATTTAGTCCATGCTCAAACTGCCACTACCTCAGCAATTTTCCTATAGCTCATTTCCAACTGACATCTCATGTACACATTTACCATCACAACTTTTTCTTCATTTTCTTCATTTATTTGGAGACAGAGTTTTACATAGCTCAGGATGGCCTCTAAAGCTAAAGATAACTTTGAACTCCAGATCTTCTTACCTCAGCCGCCCATGTTGTGGGAGTACAGTCATCACCTTGCCAGCTAAAATACTTTTTGCATATGTGGTACTGGGGTTGAACTTGGACCCAGCTGTTGCTGGTCTTTGCTACTTTGTGGGTTCTTCATTTTCCCAGTCTTTATCCCCAGGTTTCACCCCTGTCTCTAAATAGGAGAGAAAGAAGGATAGAGGGAAGATAGAAAGTTACAGATCCCTGAATTTAATTTTTTTTCTTTTGTTTCTTCTTTGAGCAAGGCTACTAACAAGGGCTGGAGAGATGGCTCAGAGGTGAAAAGCACTGGCTGCTCTTCCAGAGGTCCTGAGTTCAATTCCCTGCAACCACATGGTGGCTCACAACCATCTATAGTGAGATCTGGCACCCTCTTCTGGTGTGCAGGTGTGCATGCAGGCAAATAATTGTATGCCTAAGAAATAAATCCTTAAAAAACAAAATACACACACAAAAAAACCTACTAACAAACTACAATTACCAACCCTGCCGCTCAGGGATCCAGCATTTACATACCCTCTGAAAAGTTCCCAGAATTCCAAATGCCACACAATCATAGAAACTATCTTCAGCTGGCGAAACCACGACTCTGCTGGGACACGAGGCAAATTGTAGTCTGCTGCTGCAAAGCAGCCTCACGTTCCCACACCTGAGATTAAAGCGAAAACATATTCTTAAAATATTTCTGTGCTTTTTAAAGAAGCCAAAATTCCAGAATTGTCACTACACCTGGCACCATTTTGTTTTACCCCCCTTGGGAGGGCACAGATGTCACTGCCAATTATCACAAATGTGCAGGTGAGTTTGCCACATTTCAGGGAATCAGAGATCAGCGTACCTGAAAAAGCCATTGTTAAGGCTTGCTGTGGGAACACTGCCTTTGTGATCCTGGTTTCTTCCTTGCCCGGTAATTAAGACTGTTCGCTTCCGATATTGACATAATTGGAAGATTGCTTTGCACGCTCCTGTGCCTGGGTTCTTTGATCTAGCATGGTTTATGAAGTTCATTCATGAGAGCTATAAGAGATGATCCACACTTGTAATCCCAGCATTTGGGAGATGGAGACAGGAGATCAGGGAGAGTTGAGGCCAGTTTGGACTACCTAGGAAGCTTGAGGCCAGCCTGGGTTACATGAGACTCTATCTCAAAAATAAATTTATCTTAGTCAGGTGGTGGTAATGAACGGCTTTAATCCCAGCACTCAGGAGGCAGAGGCAGCTGGATCTCTGCGTTCAAGGCCAGCCTGATCTGTTCTGGCCTTCGGAGTTAGTTTCAGGACAGCTAAAGCTACACAGAGAAACCCTGTCTGGAGAAACAAAGAAACAGATAACAACAACAACAAAAACCCAACAAAACAAACAACAATAGAAAAAAAATCACAAAAACTAGTCAACCAACCAAACCAACAAAAATTCATCTTCTGGCAGCACAACTTATGTGTATGTGTGTTAAGGTCATTGATGACCGGTGGTTCCACGTTCTCTTCCTCCGTCAAGTAAGTTCCAGGGGTCAAACTTTAGGTCATCAGGCTTTTGGTGTAAGTGCCTTTACCCACTGAGTCATGAGCAAAACTGTGAGTTTCTCCTCACCCCCCAACACATACTTTTAGTCAGTCTTGCTATGTTGTCTACACTGTCTTTGAACTTGCATTGACCCTCCTGCCTCTTTCCTCTTGAGTGTTGGGATCATGAGTATGTACCACTATACCTGATACTTAAACTTTTTTTTTTTTTTTTTTTTTTTCTGAGACAGGGTTTCTCTGTGTTGCCTTGGACTCACTTTATAGACTAGGCTGGACTTGAACTCACAGAGATTCGCCTGCTTCTGCTTTCCTGAGTGCTAGGATTACAGGTGTGCACAACCACGTCCGGCTAACTTTGCAATTTTTTTGCAAATTAGGTCACCTGTTTGGTGTTCAATTTTGTTATAAATAAAAAAACTTCAGAGTCCAATCCCATCAGATAACAATGAAAACTCCTTGTCTAATTCTGATACCAAGCAGGTGCTTAATAATTGGTAGGTTCCCTTTTTTTTTTTTCCATTCAAGAGCCAGGATCTCAGGGCAACAGATTGTGTGTGTGTGTGTGTTTCTTTCTTGCACTCCCAGGTCTTGCTGGAGTGTTTAACCATACCGAGACTGCTCATGTTCCTGTCTTAGCTTTCTAGCAGAACAACCCTCAAGTCAGACTGAAAACCTCCTGTGCTAATAAACTATGCTCAGAATCTAAAAAGAGACACCTCATCAGTGAGTAGGAACTGTTCAGTAGGGCGTTACTCAGAACCTCCCGCTAAACCTGTTCTTCTGCCTTGGCCATTAGTTCCTGCCCGGCTTCTTCCTGCTGTCAAAACCTGTTGCTCTAATAGCTGTAGATTAATAAAGAGGTTCAAAGGACAAAACATTCTCCAGGCCCTGGGACTTTAGCCTTTTCTATTCTTGGCTGTAAACTCTTTGTTTATTAGGCTGAGGGCAAAACTAATGAATCATTATTTCCTTCCCACTTGCCAAATAGATACTGTTGCCTGCCTGATCCACGTAATTGTGGTATTGTTGTTTTTTTTACACTCTCATATATCTTGGACTGGATTTAATATTTTTTTTTGTGTACAGGTGTTTTGTTTATATATATGTCTGCGCACATGTGTACCTAGTGCCCAGAGGCCAGAGGAGGGTTTGGGATCTCCTGGTACTGGAGTTACATACTGTTTTTAAACCGCCACGAGTGCTGGGAATTGAACCTGGGGTGTCTGGAAGAGCAGCCAGTGCCCGTAACTGCCGATCCATCTCTCTAGTCCCTTATTTTGGCTTTTTGAGACAGTGTCCTGATGTAACTTCCACCTCTGGTTGACCTAGAACTTGCTATGTGAACTAGCTGGTCACAAAGTTGAGGCCCTTTTCCTGTTTCTGCCCAGCATGCTGGGATTACAGGTGCTTTACCACACCCGGCAGTACATTCTGTAACTTTAGTACTGGGGAAAGATCTAGGAGGTTGAGGGAAGGTCTACGTTATCTTGCTTTTCTATACAGGGTCTCACTGTGTAGCCCTGGCTGTCCTGGAACTCACTGTGTAAACCAGGTTGGCTCCCAACTCAGAGATCTGCCTGCCTCTGCCTCCTGAGTGCTGGGATGGGCCCCCGACACCACTACCCAGCTGAAGGTCTAGGTTATCAAGGAACTAATAAAAACCCAAGTTATCTGAAGGTGTCAGCGGAAATCACTACTTTACCCTGACATCATATTTAAATTGGATTTTGCAAAATTCCACTTTGTAGTTTGAGAGAGCAAACTGCAAGTTTGGCCTGCTATCCACTTCTTCCTATGGAATAACTACCACTTATGGTGGCCTGTGTATAGACATTTCACTAAACACTGTATGAGTATTTCATATTTTAAAAGATACATTATTTTATGTGTGTGGGTGTTTAACTTGCTTGTAAGTAAGTGAACCACATGTGTGCCTAGTGGTATTATTGGATAAAAAAAGACAGATTCCCCTGGGACCTGAGCTGCAGACAGTTGTGGGCCACCATGTGGGATACTGGGCATCAAACCTGGGTCCTCTGCAAAAGCAGTAAAATGCTCTTAGTCACTAAGCCAACTCTCCAGCTGTGTATGGGCATTTTTACACTTGATTCTTCCTTAAGCCCCACAAGTAAGAATTATTACCTGAGAAAGCCATTTGTGATGGTGCAATCATTTAATCTCAACACTTTAGAGACAGAGGCCAGCAGATCTCTGAGTTTGAGGTCAGCCTGGTCTACAAAGCGAGTCCAGGACAGCCAACGCTACAGAGAAACCCTGCCTTGAAACACCTCCCCCCCCCCCCAAAAAAAAAAAAAAGTACTTTTCAGATGAGGAAACTGAAGCTCAGAGAAAGTAGCACAGCCAGGAAGCTGTGAAACAGGCTTTTAAACTCAGGGTTCTACTATAAAGAGACACATTTTATGGGCATGAGTGTTTTGCTTGCATGTGTATGTACTACTTGCATGCTTGGTGTTGCGGAAGTCTGAGGAAGGTGTCAGAGCCCTTGGAACTGGATTGTGGATAGTTGGATGCCATCATGTGAATGATAGGAATAGAACTCAAGTCTTCTGGAAGAGCAGCTAGTGATTAACCTGAGTAATAATATCTCCAGCAAGAAATGGTAATAAAAAGCAGTTCACATTTGGCTTTATTGCTTGAAAACAATTATTAATTTCTCGGTGGTCGTCTTCTAAGTTTTCCTTCTTCCTTAAAGTTGAGTTGCCCTCTTCCCTGGTACATTTCTCTAGCATTGGACTTTGATCCGCTACGCATTGATTTGATCGATTTCACCTTACTGTTAATCAGGTCTTTGAGAATGAGGACTTTCATCTGTCTTGGTTTGGCTGTTTTTCGAGCACTTACAGGAGGGCCAGCAAAGCCCCAAACAAACTAGTAGGACAGCTGTTCTTAACCTGTAGGTCGTGAACCCTTTCACCGGGATCACCTAAGACCGCCAGAAAACAAAGATATTTACATCACGGTTCACAACAGTGGCAAAATTACACTTTTTGTTTGTTTGTTTGTTTGTTTTGGAGACAGGGTTTCCTTGTGTGGCCTTACCTGTCCTGGACTTGTCTTGTAGACCAGGCTGGCTTGAACTCACAGAGATCCGCCTGCCTCTGCCTCCCCGAGTGCTTGGATTAAAGACCTGCGCCACCACGCCGGAAAATTACAGTTACGAAGTAGCAACAAAAATAACTTTATGGTTGGGGGGTCATCGCAACATGAAGAACTGTACTAAAGGACTGCAGCACTGCGAAGGTTGAGAACCACTGACCTAGGGTTTTGGAACCTTTTCTTGAAAGGGCAAATTAACGCACTTCCGAGAGCGAATAACCAATCCGGAGTAAGTGGGCATGGATTGGACCTAGTAGGCACCCTTAGCCCACTTCCTGGCTGGCTGCGCTAACGCCGAGGCCCGAAGCATAAGCCCCGCCCTCGTCCTTTCGTCTTACTCCGGTGTCGGCGCGGGCTGTGTGCGTCATTTCCGGCGGCGCGGAACTGGGTAGCCAACGGCCTGCGGAGCAACATGCCTAAGTAAGTGTGGTCCTGAGGTCTAGCGGATTTGCGGCGGTCCGCCGGTTCCTCGAGAGCGTGGCGGGCCGCGGGTTCTGGTTCTTGAGGCTCCGCGGGGAAGGCGAGCGCCTTGGGGGGATGCCGGGTGGGAAACGGGGCTCTCCGGCCGCCCCTTCAGAATGGAGCTGGCCCCTCTCAGCGAAGCCCGGGATTCTGTCAGAACGCTTTGTTTGACTTAGACCCCGAGTTGTTTGACTTTTTGGACATCTGTTAATTATTGACATCTTCTCTTTTCCTTTTAGGTTTTATTGTGACTATTGTGATACGTATCTAACCCATGATTCTGTAAGTGGCGCGTATTTTCATAGTCTTAAAACTCGTGTATGCAAAATAAGATTTTTTTTTTCTTTACGTCCACGAATATGCTTTACAGCCTGCTGGAAATTTTATGACAACTGTTCATAGAAAGTAACTGGGAGACCCCCCCCCCCCAACACACACCCTTTTGGTATGGTCTTTGTAACACAGAGATATTTGCAGAATGAAAAAGCTTTAGCAAGCTTGAAGATGAGAACACTTGCATATGCAGAAGCTTCCTGTGTCTGTGGTTTCAGTACTTGAGAGGCTGAGCCAGGAAGGTGGTGAATTCCAGGTCAGTCTAGGATTCATAATGAGGCCTTGTCAAAATAACTCCCTCAAAGTCCAGGAGTGTGTCTGTAGAACTCAGATATTTGACTATATGACATCCAAATATTTGGTTAAAGTGGAAGAAATGTCTTCATTTATAGAAGTGCAGCTCCATCCTCAGCAGGAGTCATAACTGGAAGAGTCTAGTGACGTGGGCCACTGTCTGGCACTCACTAGGCTCTGGGAAAGAGAAGAATAACCCCCTAGGGACAAAGCCAAGTGTGGTTAGTGGCCCCTGCCTGTTTTCCCATCACGCTGTGAATTTAAGGCTGTGATGGGAGACCCTACCTCAAAAAAGCAAACCAAAACAAACCTTTCAGTGATGGCAACATTTAGTGTTACGGTTTTAATAGTTTCTGCAAATGAAAAGAAATCGATTGTTTGTTTTCAGAGACAAAAGAAGGCAGCTTTGGCTGTTCTGGGACTCAGTTTGTAAATCAGGCTGACCTCAAACTCAGATCCATTTGCCTCTGCCTCCCGAGTGCTGGGATTAAAGGTGTGTGGCACCACATCCTGGCTTTTTTTTATTTAGTTTTGGACAGGGTCTTATTATGTAGCCCTTGCTGGCCTACAACTTGTTATGTAGACCAGGCTATCCTCTGAGTGTGGGGATTGAAATACTGTATTCTCATGGTTGTGTTGCTTAAGTGTATTTAAGCTGCTGTCTTCCCCATGGCGACACCTGAGGGCTTTAAAATAGCACGGTGATTCAGACAAGGGTATGCACACTTTTTCGTAAAGTAGCAAACTGTGTTATAGTATTCAAAGTCTGTCACTGTAGCGAGAAGCCACGGACAGTAAATGAATTCGTTGCCTAGTGCTAGAGCACATGCCCCGGTGCAGAGGCCCTGAGCTCCATTCTTTGGGTGGAGCGGTGTGGAGGGAGGCAGGGTCTGTTCAGTGCACCAGTGTCCAAAAGCTAATGTTTGGTGCATAGGCCACAGCACGCCGGCCTCTATTCTAGGCAATAAATCCAGTAAAGACGCATACTGAGGGCAGTGTGAGTAAACAGTACCATAGCATCTTAGCCGGGCTACCCTCCAGAGGCAAAGCTGTAAAGCTTTTTAGTTTGGTTATTTATTTCTGTGTCTGACATGACCTTTCTGTTTTACAGCCATCTGTGAGGAAGACTCACTGCAGTGGCAGGAAACACAAAGAGAATGTGAAAGACTACTACCAGAAATGGATGGAGGAGCAGGCCCAGAGCCTGATTGACAAAACAAGTATGTCTTACACTCTGGTTCTGATGTGACCAGTTGTGGCCCCATTTTTTTCATCCCTGTCTCCACAGCAGCAACTCTGTGTGATACACAGGTCCATTTGCTTTTGTTGAACGAGCAGAGTGGAAGGTCGCTGGTTTTCCATGCATATAGGAATATATTAATATTAAGTATTGAGATAATGCCTCAGAGAATAGTCAGGTGCAGTCTGGTTAGGCAAGGAGTGGGGGAGAGACGATGGAGTTGCCTAGGATTTTCCTTTCCTGTTAATGGCAAGATTTTGTAGCACATTTATGTGAACCTGTCTTTGCAAAGTTGTGATCCACAATATTGAGAAGATTTTTTTCCATAATGATTGGAAAGGTGGCGATGTGTTTGAGAGACCTTATTTGGGGTTTCATGTTTGTAGCTCTCGCAAAGAGAAGCAGTTAGAGGAAACTTAATTGTTGTGAAAAGACAGTCCCAATATGCTCTGGACTGTTGGACCTGCCGTAATCATCTTGCTCACTAGGAACCTTCTGTGTTTGCGAGCCTTTGTATTTACTTTAAATCATAGGGGTATGTTTGAAGCATGGCTTTTTCTAGAAATTTGTTTAGTTTTATGCGGCACAGGTGAGCCTCCAACCTGCTAGGTGTGGTGGAGGGTAACCTGACTTCTAGATCCTCTTGTCTCTGCTTCTCAAGTCACGGGGTTGTAGACACAGGCCTGGTCTGTTTTGTTTTGTGTAGGAAGTTGGGGCTTTTTGTTGTTGTTGTTTTTCTTTGTATGTGTGGGTGTCTGCCCATGCATGTACAAGAATAAGTCAGAAAAAGTGGCAGGGTGTTATTTTAACACTCTTTTCGTGTTGGAGGTAGCATGTCAAGTGTAGCCGTGGCTGCCCTGGAGCTTGTTATTTAGACCAGTCTGCTGGTGAACTCAAAAAAGAAAAAAAAATCTGCCTGCCTCTGCTCCTGGGTGCTCTAACTAAATCCTGGCCTGTGTTGTTATCACTCTGCCTTACTGCCGTGAGACAGGATCTTTCACTGAACCTGAAGCTTGCCATTATGAGCTAGGCTGCCTGGCCAGGGAGCTGGAATGTACTTTCGTCTTCTCCTCTCTACTGGGGTTTACAGGTGTGCATACCTGGTTATGCCTGCCTTTAAGGTGGGTGCCAGGGATGTGAACTCCAGTCCTTAGGCTGGAGTAAGAACTCTCATGCACTGAGCCATCTCTCCAGCCTTGTTTGGGTATTTTGGAACTTCTGGCCATCATCTTGTCTGAGGTTAGAGGTGATAAATGCAGTAATGCCACCTCCCTAGCTGAGTGCGTTCTGTGACAGTAGACCGTGGAGTGGGGAAGCAGACTATCAGGGCTGCGCCTTGTCGCTGCTGTGCGAAGTTCCCTAACATTGCTGTGCACTCTGCCTCTGCTCTTTACTGCTGCTTTTCTCTATAGGACGTGACGGTGCTATTCTAAGTGGAAAGCCCTACAGAGGGTCCCTGGCAGGGTACAGGCCTAGTCATGGTCTGGCCTGGCTTCCTTTAGTGGATGAGGGGCGAGCTGTAGGGCACTGCTTCCCCTAGAGAGGGATTTGTTTGTTTATTTAGGGTGGTTTTGGGTTTTGAGTCCAGGTCTTGATCTATAGTCCAGGTTAGGTTTGAACTCTGAAGCCTCGTGCCATCACTTCCCCAGTGCTGGGGTGATAGGCTTTTGCCACTGTCCTATTTATTTGACTCTTCTCAAGTCAGATATAGGTAATTATCATTCTCTTTTGTTATCACTTTTCCTAGTGTGGTCTATAGACGCACGTTGCTCTTGGTAGACTTTTGTTGAGATGGTGATCTTCATGCAGCCTCTTGCTTTCAAATACTTGTTTCTTCCTGTCTCTTGCTTCAGTGCATTTGTTTCAGAACATATAAACAAGGAACATGTATTGTTTTTCCTCAGGATGGGGAGATAGACATGTTTTAAGGCCTGGCCTTTGGACATGAATTGTACATTTTTCATATAAAACTAATGATTTGAATTGGTTATAAGCCTAGTTTTTGAAGTTAAAGATGTGTCTCATTATAGGCCTAACTTGGTCGTGAGCCCTGGTGCTCAGGTCCTCTGACAGCATCTCTTGAGTGCCGGGGTTAGAGGTGTGCACCGCCGTGCCTGCTCATACAGTTATCTTAGCCAGAGAAGCAAAAAAGTACAAATAGCTGTTAAATGATGAAGTTATAGGAAAACCTCTAAGTACTTAAACAAGTAAATCCGTTAGGTGCAGCTGTGTCAGTTGAGTATCACAGAATGACTGTAAACCTGTAGTGCCACATACAGTAACTAGAGTACTCCCTAGGATGAAGTAAATATGGTGAAGGTTTCAAAGAAAGACAGTGGTTATTTTAGTCAACGAGCTGCTGCATTCTTACCCATTGTTTGTTTTCTTGCTTCTCTTAAGCGGCTGCATTTCAGCAAGGAAAGATACCTCCAGCTCCATTCTCTGCTCCTCCTCCTGCAGGGGCCATGATCCCACCTCCCCCCAGTCTCCGTAAGTTTGGAACTTGGTGTGAAGGTGTGAAAGATTATTCCATGTATAGATTAATTACCTTGTCACAGATTGGCTTCCAAATACCTTGTTGACGGTCGTCAGTAATTGAAAAATGCAACTTTAACAGTATAATTTTCTCTGTTGTGGGAATGTAAAAAGTGCATGTTTTATTGTGTTTGGTTTTAGTTTTGGTTTTTTGAGACAGGGTTTCTCTGTGTAGTCTTGGCTGTCCTGGGCTTGCTTTATAGACCAGGCCGGCCTCAAACTCACAGAGAATCGGCTGCCTCTGCCTCCTGAGCGCTGGGATCAAAGGTGAACACCACCATGCCCAGCTGCCTTATGGTTAACTTTGAGTGGCAGTGTTTTTTCTGTGACTTCACAGGTATGAGAGCTCAGAAGGAGCCTGTGAGATAAACAAATATGTGAGTAGATATTGCTGGACAAGTCAATTCTTTATTCATGAGTTTGAGGCCAGCCTGGTCTATAGAATGAGCTCCAGAACAGTTAAGGCTACATAAAGAAACTCTGTCTCAAAAACAAAAAATCAAGAAAGAAAGAAGCAAACAAAAAAATCCCCCGGAACTTAAGTTAAAGTTGGTTGTTAGCTGCCGTGTGCGTGCTGGGAATTGAACTTAGGAACCCTTACACATTGTTCTAGCCCATCGGATTTGTTTTTGTTTTCTTTCTGTTTTTTGTTTGTTTTTCTTTGGTTTGGTTTTTTTAAAACATCAAAAAAAATTTTTTTAAGATTTATTCATATGTGTATACAGTATTCTGCCTGTTTGTACATCTGTTTGCCAGAAGAGGGCACCAGATCTCATTCTAGATGATTGTGAGCCACCATGTGATTGCTGGGAGTTGAACTTCAGACCTTTGAAAGAGCAGCCAGTGCTCTTAATCTCTCCAGCGCCCCCCTTTTTGTTTTGTTTTGTTTGTTTGTTTGTCTGAGACATTGTTTCTCTGTGTAGCCTTGGCTGTCCTGGACTCACTTTGTAGACCAGGCTGGCCTTAAACTCACAGAGATCTGCCTGCCTCTGCCTCCCAGAGTGCTGGGAGTACAGGGGTTTGCCTTTGCGCCCAGCTTCTTTTGGTTTTTCGAGACAGGGTTTCTCTATGTAGCCCTGGCTGTCCTGGACTCACGTTGTAGACCATGCTGGCCTTGAACTCACAGAGATCCGCCTGCCTCTGTTTTCTCAGCACTTGGGATCAAACAGCACCACCGCCTGGCCTGTTTTTGTTTTTCAAGACCAGGCTGGCCTTGAACTCAAAGAGATCTGTCTGAGACCTCCTGAGAATGTAGCCACCACCACTGCCCTGCAAGATTTGTGGACATCCTGTGGCCTGAGCCCAGGGTCCTGCTCAGCCAAGCCCATGTGTACGAGCCAAGCCCATGTGTACTGCTGAGCTGCACATGGAGCCTCAGAACCTTTTCAGATGCAGGGACTCTTTCGTATTTTACGTTCTTGTCCAGCCAGGCTTGCTATTTCATGTTTTGTTTTGTTATTGGAGACAGGGTTTCTCTGTGTAGCCCAGGCTGTCCTGGAACTTGCAAAATACACCATGACGTATTGTATTTGTGAATAGAATCTCTCGGAATCCTGTTATTTAAGAGTTTGAACCAGCTGTGAGAACCTCTTAGTTTAGCTAAGGAGAGTCATTGTCAGCATGTCAGCCCTCTAACTGCAGCTTCTGTTTCTGTTGTAGCGGGTCCTCCTCGTCCTGGCATGATGCCTGCACCGCACATGGGAGGCCCTCCCATGATGCCCATGATGGGCCCCCCTCCTCCTGGGATGATGCCCGTGGGACCTGGTGAGTTGGAGCGTGTTGCGTTTTAGTGTGCAGCAATTAGATCTGCTTTAAGGAGTGTTCTTTGTTAGCTGCCGAGAGTCATTGTTTTAAGTATTGAAACATTGAACTTGTCAGGGTTTGATGATAAAGGTTTGGTTTGTGCTCCTGAAAGCCGGGCGAGGCTGCCCCTCTTACCCCTCCATTCTGTTTCCTTGCCTTAGTCTGACTTGGGGCCACTTTCGATGGTGTGGATGAGACCGTTGGGGCCTGGGGGTAGAGGAAGGTATTTTCTGTTTTGATTTGGTGCAGAGCTGCCTCCTTGGAGGTTCATACTAGAAACCATTGGCTTAGTACTTTTTATCTTTTCTCTGTTTTTGAGACAGGGTCTCCTTTTGGAGCACTGGCTGTTCTGGAACTCTCTTTGTAGACCTCCTGCCTCTGCCCCCTTCGGCCAGTATTAAAGGTGTTCGTCACTGTGCCCAGAATTCTTTCATTTTCGTTTTACAATTAGGAAGCATGAAAAAAAGCAGCTTATGTCAAATACTTTATATGTTTGTTGCCAGAGATTGAACCTAGTGCCTTGATGTGCTTACAAGTTCTACCGCTTGGCTCAGCCACAGACATTGCATTTACAGTGCGTGAGAGCGCATCCAAGGCCTTGCAGGGTTTAGGGGTTTGTGTGTGTGTGTGTGTGTGTTTGTTTGTTTTCGAGACAGCGTTTCTCTGGGTAGCCTTGGCTGTACTGCACTCACTTTGTAGACCAGGCTGACTTTGAATTCACAAAGATCTGAGTGGTGCCTTTTCAGCTCCCCTACCCCTCAGTGCTGGGATTAAAGGTGTGGGCTACCATGTCCATTCCGTGCAGATTTTTGCTCTTATTTATTCTTTTAAAGATTATTTATTATTTATACAGCATTCTGTCAGCATGTGTGCTGCACACCAGCAGAGCGCAGCAGCTCTCACTAGGTGGTCAAGAGCCACCCTGTGGTTGCTGGGAATTGAACTCAGGACCTTTGGAAGAACAACCAGTGCTCTCATCCTTTGAGTCATCACTCCAGTCCATCCTTGCAGATTTTTAAATATGGAACGGAGTGTGTTTCTCATGTGTACGTGTGGACACCCATACACAGTAGCACCTGTGGAGGTCAAAGGGCAGGTGTAGGTGCTGGTCCTCTCCTGCCACCTATAGGTGGAAGGACCCATTTCAGCAGCATGCAAGATCTGCTGCTGCCCCAGCCAGCTTACCCCCTCCCCGATTGGAGGTGTGGTAGGGCTTTGTTTTTCTGTTGATGAAGTCTCACTAAAATATCCCTGACTAGTCTCAAACGCACAAGAGATCTGCCTCCCCAATGCTCACCACAGTCTGAGTTTCAGTTTCTTTGAAGTGGTTAGAGACTGTGTAATCTAGTTCCCAGTGGCTTTTGTAGGGGAGTAAGTTATGTCCTAGGGACCTAGCCTGTAGCCTGTGAGCTGTTACTACCTCCAGTCTTTTTATGATGAATCTGCCACATTGCTGAGCACGTGAGGGTCTTTCCAACTGTATCATGTCTCAGATATTTTATTGGTTACATAATAGTTGCATTATCTAATTACAGTAATAAAATGGTAGGCATAGCTAACTAGGTGTGAAAACTGATAAGTGGCACCTCCAATTTACCTGGAGAAACAAGGGTATAAACTCAAGCAGCCTTCTACCCAGAACTGTCAGTCGTGGGCCTATGTGGATATTATTTACAGCTTTGGGAGAGCATAGAGATGCAGATTTAGTGAGTGTTGTATTGCTGTGAAGAGACACTATGACCATGGCAGCTCTTAGAAAGGAGAGCATTTCATGGGGCAGCTTAACAGTTTCAGAGGTTTAGTCCATTATCATCATGGCGGGAAGCATGGTGGCGTGCAGGCAGACATGGTGCTGGAGAAGCCAAGAGTTCCACATCTTGATCCACAGGCAGCAGGAGACTGTGTACCACACTGGGTGGAGCTTGAGAACAGGAGACCTCAAGCCCTGTCCCCACAGTGACACAAACAAGGCCACACCTCCTAACAGTGCCAATCCCTGTGGACCAAGCATTCATATATTAGTCTGTGGGGACCATACCTGCTCAGGCCATTCACTGGCCTATGAACTCAAGATCCGGCCAGGTGGTAGAGATGGAGGCACAGTCATAGTCCCCCTCGTGGAACTAGGCTGGCCTGAAACTCATGGAGATGCACTTGCCTCAGTTGCCCAAATGCTGGAAATAATGGCTTGTGCCACTGTGACTTGTCTGTTCTCTAAATCAGTGACACAAAATAAAGGATTTAGGGAGTTTAAAGATGCTGGGAGCTGCTGCGCGGTGGTGGTCCACTCCTGTAGTAACCCCAGCACTTGGGGAGGCAGAGGCAGCAGATCTCTGTGAGTTCCAGGCCAGCCTGGTCCATACAGTGAGTTCCAGGCCAGCCAGGGCTACACAGACAAGCCCTGTTTCAAGAAAAACAAACGAACAAAACCTTTGGAAACCAGGAATGAATGAGTCACCTTGAAGCTGGGCAGGGTGGCCCATGCCTGTAATCCTTCCTGCATGGGGCACTGTAGGCAACACAGCAGACCCTAGTTCTGTAAAAACAACAGCAATGAAATAAACGATAGGAAAAAGGAGAGAGGCTCCCAGAGGCTAGACTTCTATATGAAGTCCCGTTATTAGCAATTTAAGGTAAATCCACTGTGGAGAGAAAAGGGAACAAATATTCCAGGTTTGTATTGTTTTATTTGGACCTGTAACACACAAATGTGAACCTGCCTGTGTGCCTCAGGGCCCAGTGTTCTGGGCTGCCGTTGACACTGGTCCTTGCTGCTTCTGTACCTGTTGTCTTTCCTTACATACATAATCTGCTTGGTAAGTGTTTGTGTGATAGAGCTCTGTAAATTGGTCACCCTCCTGTGGTGGAGGGAGGGCTGTGAGGATTTAGAAAAAGAGTTTTGCTTTTGTAACTCTGGAACCCTATCTCCTCCTAGTGCTGAACTGTAGGCTTGTGTTCCATATCCAACTTAGAAGATGGTTATATCTTAAGCTACTTATACCACAAACCTTCAGTCAAAATAAGTTAAAAAGAAACTTTTGGAAAACCATGGTGTATCTATAAAATTTCCTGTGTACTCCATTCCCGACTTATCTTATTTTTTTACATTTTTATTACTTATTTGTATTTTTTATGTACGTTGGTGGTTTGTCTACATGTATGTCTGTGTGAGGGTGATGGATCCCCTGGAACAGGAGTTACAGACAGTTGTGAGCTGCCATGTGGGTGCTGGGAATTGAGCCCAGGTCCTCTGGGAATTGGGTGCTGAGCCATCTCTCCAGCCCCTGACTCATTTTTTATTTTCCTTTTTGCGATAATGGCTCAGTATGTAACCTTGCTTGGAGCTTGTTAAGTAACCAGGCTGTCCTCTGACTTGCTACAGTCCTCTTGTCTCTGCCGCCCAAGTGCTGGGATTACAGGCATGTGCCACAATGCTTGCAAAATTTGATATTTGTAAAGAATTCATACAGCAGAAATAGTAAAGAGCATAATAACAAAATGAATATTCATGAGCCCACCACCTGAAGAATATTCATGTGATTGCCGTCTGGCTGAGGAGAGGGACCATCACTTTCCCTGAGGCTGGGTGTTGCCCTTTACCACTCCCTGCCACAGGGATCGGGCTGGTTCATTGTTATCACACACATACAAAGGTGATTAATAGTTTCTAAACTGCATTTGGAAAGTGAGTTTCTGTGTATTCCATTGATATGAATCTTGTAATTACTTGCTATCTTTGTGACTTGAGCTAAAATGGTTACTGTCAGATTTTTAACCTGAGCCTGATCACTTTCCCATGGTTGCCAATAGCTGCTTAGTGGTGAGACTGTCCTCTGTGCCTAGACATGGAGGAGACAGCTCCTGTTTGCATGGTAGAGATAATTGGCTGAAAAAGCTAAGCAGGCCAGGCATGGTGGCAGGACAGCCAGGGCTACACAGAAAAGCCCTGTCTGGAAAACAAAACAGCAACAACAAAAGCCCTAAAAAGTGGACCCTGAAAGATACTAAAAAAAGAAAATAATAAAATACAAAAAAAAAAAAAAAAAAGAAAAAGAAAAAGACACACTTGACAGAAAAAAATGCAACACATTCATCAAATCTTAAGTTACTGAAGACATTCTCAAAATGAAAAGCTCAGCCCAGGCAGCTCTGGGGTGCTGGTCTGATGACAGGAGGGGCTATATAGACCACTACTCACAGGCCACCAGGGAGACCAGGTCTGCTCTGCTCAGTTTTTTATTGGGTTGTTTTTGGTTGAGAAAGTCTCTTAAAAAGCTGTGGCTGGCCTCAAACTCAGATCTGCCTGCCTCTGCCTCCCTAGAGCTGGGTTAAAGGTGTGTGCCGCCACCCAGCTGACTTTGTGGGTTTTAATTGAAGTCCCATACTACTGTCGAATGAACCTGCTTCTCACTCCTTTGGCTCTGTTTGTTGTACAGCTCCTGGGATGAGGCCACCCATGGGAGGCCACATGCCCATGATGCCTGGGCCGCCAATGATGAGACCTCCGGCTCGCCCTATGATGGTGCCCACTCGCCCTGGAATGACTCGGCCAGACAGATAAGAGCAGAGCGGCTCTTCATCAGTTTTGTATTTCTTCCTCTGTTTCGCCAGGAGATCACGGTGCTGAGCCTGTGTTTTCTAGCTGCATGACGAGAGAACTCCCCCTTCCTAACGGAATAGTTTTGGAGGGAGAAGTGGTATAAAATGCAGTTTTCACTTATATTGTGGGATATGAAAATAAAATGTCAGCTCTTTTAGTTAAAAGTGTGTCCCTTTTCTTTCTTTGTGTGTCCTGTGGAGATGAGGCCAGCTTTGTGCTAGCTTGTTTTCCAGCATGTCTACAGTGAGATTCTTTGCGAGTGATGGTAGGAATCCTGTGCTTTCCTACTTAAACGTCCTTGTTACAGGACTTTGGATTCTCAGATAGGATTTTCTTTCTTTTGAGACACGGTTTCTCTGTAGCCTTGGCTGTTCTTGAGTTTGATCTGTAGACCAGGCTGGCACTGAACTCAGAGATCTGACTGTCTCTGCCTCCTGGGTGCTGGGATTAACCTGGAGTACCACCACTGCCTGCCTGGCTTTACCTGTTTGATCTCTGAGACAGATCTTTTTTTAATATTTATATTTTATTTGCATTGGTGTTTTGTCTGTGAGAGTATTGGATACTCTGGAACAGGAGTTACAGACAGTTGCAAGCTGCCATGTGGGTGCTGGAGATTGAACCCACGTGGAAGAACTGCCAATGCTCTTAACTTTTGAGCCATCTCTCAGCCCCGAGACAGATTCTTCAAGTGCCTCAAGCTGATCTCAGTGCAGTGGAGGACAAGGCTAATGTCCCCTACTTGGCTCAGAGAGGATTGTGTAAAGCCCAGGTTAGCCTTGGTACGAGTATTATGGGTGTGTTCTACCTTGCATGACTTTGACACCAAATTTAAAATTTCATTTCAGAGCCAAACATTGGTGGCATACACCTCTAATCCCAGCACAGAGGAGGCAAACGCAAAGGAGTTTGAGGCCAGGCTGGTCCACAGAGCGAGGTCCGTTGGTTGTTTACTGAGGCAGGGTGTCTTGCTGAGTCCAGAGCTCCGTGGTTTGGTTAGGCTAGCAGCCCACTTGCAGCAGGGATCCCATCTCATTCCCGACAGGGCGGCCATTACGCCCGGTCCGCTTTTGTGTGGGTGCTGGAGGTCCAAATTCCTGACGAGGCCACCACTTTACCTACCGAGTCACCTCCCAGCCCCGGAAGTACTTTTAGGTTAGGCCACCCACATGCTAGACTCATCTTTACCAGCTGTGCAGGGGTTTTCGGTTCAGAAGACCTTTGCGTTGGCGTTCTGTCTCCAGGCTTCAAAAGCTAGGTGTATTCCTGAAATGCCTGAGTAAGTCATGCTAGCCGAGCTCGGCACAGAGTGTCGTTTATGTAATGCCTTTTTGCATTTGAGATGTGTGCTATCTTGGTCAACCGTTACATGCTGCTGGCTGCCGGGAAAGCTGATGATGACTTCTTACATGACTCAGCTGGGAAGTGCCATAACCGTGGATGAACACACAGAATACAGAAAGCTAGTTGTGATGTCGTATGCCTATAACCCCAGCACGTTAGGAGGGCCTGGGGTTTGAGGCCAGCCTAAGCTACATAGTGAATTATTTGGAAATGGTCTCTGTGTAGCTCTGGTTGGCCTGGAACTTAGAGAAGTCTGCCTGCTTCTGCCTCCTGAGTGCTGGCATTAAAGGCACACACTGCCATACTGGGCTTTAGGGAATTTTTGGGTGTACATGTTTTGAGACTGGGATTTTCTGTTGTAGTTTAAGGTGTCTTTGGAACTGTGGGCTAGGTTGGCCTTGAACTCAGAGATCTGTCTGCCTCTCGAGCGCTGGGGTCAAAGGTATGCACCGCCACATCAGGCTACTTAATGGATTTTTTAAAAGAGATGTTTTGTGTACTGCTAGAAAAAGCCAAGATACATGTGGTTGGTTCTTATAAATAACAAGTTTTATGGATTATACGTTACATAAATATTAACAGAGAATTTCTTCAAGTTCATTGCTGCCCGAAAGGAATTATTTCTATTTGCCTATGTATCAGGTAAGCGTCTGGTAAGTTGCTCAGAAAGAGTAAATGGTAGTTGGGAGACACCGGTGAGTGGAGAAAAGTTTGTCCCTCTCTGGTATCTGGTCTCATGTAACCCAGGTTGTAGTTGGAGTTATTGTTGAAAAGTAATCAAAAGACAAAATATCCTTGCCAGCTAATGGTGCAATAGCAGTGTGGTGGCGGAGAGTGGCCCAGGCCTGCAGGTCACAGGTTTGGTGGTCGTAATCAGGATCACTGGGGGCTGGAGAGTGGGTAAGGCAGGTCACCCTCAGACCTGTGACCTTCCCGCTCTAGCTTCTAAATATAAAGTCTAGATTTGGGATTAATAGATCTGGGTAGGGGAAATTTGTAGTTCAGAAAAGCTGTGAAACATTTTTAGTCTTTTATTTTTTCCATATTATTTATTTTTGTTTATGTGCATTGGCGTTTCGACTGCCTGTGTGTCTGTGAGGGTTTCAGAAGCCCTGGGGTTGGGTGTGAGCTGCCATGTGGGTGCTGGGAATGTGTGCCATGTCTGCCCTGGAAGAGCAGCCAGTGGTCGTAACCACTGAGCATCTCTCCAGCCTCCTCTCTTATTTCTTAAGATAGGGAGTGTGTCCTAGAACTTGCTCTACATGCAGGATGACCTTGAACTTCTAATGGCCCTGCTTCTGCCTTTCAGGTGCTGGGATTACAGGTGTGTGCTGCCATGCCTGACTGCTTGTAACAGGCATTTGGGGGTTCTTTGTTCCACCCTTCTCCACTTCTCTCTCTCTCTTTTTTTTTTTTTTTTCCAAGAGGCACAGTTTATCTGTGTAGCCTATTTGTAGACCAGTCTGGTCACAGCAACCCACCTGCCTCTGCCTCCCTGAGGGCTGGGATCAAAGATGTGTGCCACCATGGCCAGCTTCCATCTTTTATTCCCTTTCATACCCCTAACACTAGATAAGACAGGAGAAAAAAAAAAAAAAAAAGGATAGAGAGTAAAGGAAGTAAAAAGATCTCCGAATAAAGTTGGGTCTGAAAGGAAGCAACCTTATCATTAGACATCTTGCAGATTAGGGGCTTGAGTTCCTTGGGACAAGTTTGATCTTCAAAGCAGGATATCTAATTTCTTGTTCCTTCTTTTTTGTGTGATTACTTAAACAGAACAGATAACCAATCCCCCATTGGGGCTCTAGCATTTATATAGTCCCTGAGAAAGTCCCCAGAATTCTAAAGATCACAGTTGTAGAAACTACCTGCAGCTGGCAAAACCACGCAGCTGTCAGAGCACAAGGCAAATCATAGTCAGCTGCTCTTCGAACAGCTAGAACAGCCCCACACCTGGGATTAAAACGAGAGCACACTCTTAAAATATTTCTGTGTTTTTAAAGAAACCAAAATTCCAGATGCTCACTACAGCACTGTGCTGCTTAGCCAACGCTGACCTTGAACTCACAGCAGTTATACCTCAGCCTCATGGGGACCGGGATTTTAAAAGTGTACTATGAAAGCCTGACGCTTATAATCCCAGCACTCAGGAGGCAGAGGCAGGTGTATCTATCTCTGAGTTCCAGGCCAGCCTGGTCTACAACCAAGGCTACACAGAGAAACCCTGTCTCAAAAAACAAAACAACAGCAACAACAACAACAACAAAAAATCAAAATAAAAACCCCACCACCAAAAAACAAAAACAACAGCAACAAAAAAAAAAACAAGAAAAAAACTACCTTGTCAAACTTTTTTTTTTTTTGTTCCTGAGACAGGGTCTCTGTGTAGCCTGGCTGTCCTGAAACTCACTTTGTAAATTAGTAGTAGATCTACTTGCCTCTGTCTCCTGAGCGGTGGGGCGGTGCCACCACTGCCCCTGTTCAAAGTGTTTGTTTTTGTCTTTAAATTGAATCTCTATCCTGGAATCAATGCTTGTCTTGGAATAAATTTTCAGAAAAACTTAGGGCAATTTATGCAAGGTTGATGAAGTTTAACCGCAGTGATTAAAACAGGCGTGTAGCCAGGTGCGGTGTTCACAGCTGTGTTGTTGGCACTCAGGAGGCAGAGACAGGAAAGTCGGAGCAAGCCTGATGCCATCCTCCTCCATCTACATAGCAGATTCTGGGCCAGCTAGGGCTATATATGGACACCTTGTCTCAGAATAACAACCCAGAGTCAGAAGAACCGGGGCTGGCTCAGCAGTCACGTGCTGCTCTAGAGGACCCAGGGTCAGTGTCCAGTGCCCACACCAAGTGGCTCAGAGCTGCTTGTACCTCCAGTTCTTTGCAAAGGGTCTAACAGCCTCTGGCCTCTGCCACGTGCCTGCATAACTCACACAGGAGCACAAATGTAGATAAGCAAAAACATACATCTTTGGGGGAAGAGGGTAGTGTCTGGGTTGAGGCTTTGTGGAGGAGTGAATTCGCTTTAATTCTTACCACTGCCAAATTACTAACCCAGAAAGCGAAACCACCCTCAAAAGCAGGAATTGAAATCTTCATTTTCCAAGGGCATTTGAGTATGTTGCTAAGATTTTTTTTTTTTCTCATTTGAGTCATGTATAGTACCAATCAATAGAGAGATTGTGGGCTTTTTTTTTTTTTTTTTTTTAATTTTTTTTTTTTCGAAAAGTAGGCTGTATGCAAAGTATGTTCAGGTTTGGTTTGGTTTGTTCAGAGTTTGACCTGTCGGCAGTTTGCCAAAATGCTGCACTGAGAAATGAGATCCTTGTCCTGAGCCTCCGTCCTGCATGAAACAGGATCCAACCCTTGTCCCAGTCGATAGCTCTGGTCCGATTGGCATTTTAGATTCCTAGATGTGGCGGAGAGTGGAAGCGGCCTGTTCACCTGTGTTTAACAGTGCCCTGAGGCTTGCTTTGTTTACCCCGAAGGCGTTATGTGTTTAAAAGAAGCTCAGTACCTGCAGATGTTTCTTTTCCTTGAAACTGGAAGCATTAAAGGTTAGATCTCTTGGCTCAGAATCAACCGCTAGAACAGCTGGTCAGACGGCTTGCTGTCCCGGCTCTTCAGGCTTTGAGGAACTTTCCTTTGGTACTGTGGATGTGTCCTCAGCCTGACATTTCAGGTTAGAAGTTGCAGATCCGCCCAGAGGGCACTTGAGTATTTTCATTTTTTACTTTTTGAAGACAAGGTCTCTCAGTGTAATCGCGGCTGACCTGGACCTCCCTATATAGACCAGACTGGCCTCGAACTCGCAGATTTGCCTGCCTCTGTCTCCAGATAGTTTGGAGCCAAGGCGAGCGCCGCCACCCAGCTTTCCGCAGAGTGAGCCCCGCCCCGCCGCAGGCCCCGCCCCTCGCCCCGTGCGCCTGTGCCGCCGGCGCGCGCGTCCCCGCCCCTCGCCGCGCGCCGTCGCCTCGGGGGAGCCGGGAGGGCGGCGCGCGGTCGCGGTTCTCCTCCGCGGGAGGCTGCGGCGCCGCGCGGACGGGCGGCGCGGGGGGA
>NW_026590405.1:6124093-6144628 GCF_907164565.1 Psammomys obesus | reverse complement strand
CCGCGGGAGGCTGCGGCGCCGCGCGGACGGGCGGCGCGGGGGGAACGCGGCGGAACTCCGGGCGCTGCGGCGGGGGCGACCGGACGCCATGGCGGCCGCCGCGGCGAGGTGAGGGGCCGCCTCCCTTCCCCAGCCGAGGAGGCCGCGGCCGGCTGCCCGCCTGCCGTCCACGCGGGCCGCGGCTGCGGCATGGCCGGCATCATTAAGAAGCAGATCTTGAAGCACCTGTCCCGGTGAGCGCGCCACCCCGCCGACCCGCTCCCCTCCCGAGCCCCCGGCGTCCGTCAGGCCCCGGACGTCCCCCGGCGGCCCCGGTTCAACTCTCGCCGGCCGCTGTCAGCGCCCGGGCCGGTCCCCCCGCCTCCACCCCCGGCCCGCCCAGCCCCGCCGGCTCCCCCCGAGCCCCAGCTCCCAGGCCCCTTCCCGCCTCCCGAGCCGCCCGGCCACGGGGGCCGCGTTCCCGCCGTCCCTCGCTGGCAGCGCCGGCGCTGGCTCTCCCCCTCCGTGAGGCGAGCTCCTCCCCTCCGTCCGACCCTGTTGCATCACCCTCGAGAAGACGGTAGCCCTCCACCCGGGGCTCGGCGCGCCGTGCTTTCGGCCTCCCTCCTTTCTCTGTCTGCTTTCTTCTCCTTCCGCAGACTGATGGGAGAAAGGTCAGCGGCGTGGGGATAAAGTTTCGGCAGCCTTCCCTTTCAGGTGCCGTGGGGGGTGTTTGTTTTCTGACAGGCAGTGGCCGCTTGTGCCTGGTCGCCTTCTGGGAAGCGGTTCGGTCGGCCCGGGGTTTGGGGCGTGAGCGGCTGGCTGGCTAAACAACTCTGAGCTCTGTCTGAAGGACTCCGGGTCTCCACGCGGGAGGCCGCCTCTTAGAGCTGGCCACTGCAGGAATTGGGAGCTGGCGTGCCGTTCGTTTTCTCTCCTTTTTCCGGCCTGGCCTTGGTGATGGCTGTTGGTTTAGGTGGTCTCAGTAGTTGTTTAGCGGCACGGTGCCTGGTGGTGAACGAGGCGGGGAGGGTGTGTCTGCGTGTGTATTGCTAGTCAGGACTTGGGTTGGTGAATCCTTTCAGACTTTCTCATAGTGTTTGGCAAAAAGTCTGTGAGACTCTTTTGCCGACATCCTCTTCCTGGCTGGCACTGGCTCATACGATCTTAGGCTTTTCCAGCGAGATCCCAGATACAGCCTTTGGCTAGCTGCATCATCCACTCGTGGGCTCAAGCGCTGCCCCCAGAGCACGCTCTCAGTTACCTTCGTCGTCTTCAAATGGAGCGTAGAACTAGTATAGATAGACTGCAAAGATTATCGAAGGTGTTGTGGCGGCGCATGCCTGCAGCCCTCACATTTCGGGGGCTGAGGCAGGAGGAGTGGGCTTCTGAGGCCAGCCTGGAGTCAGCTTGGACTGTGTGGCGAGACAGCCTAAAGAAGGTTTAGGACTATAGAGTTGTTACATGTAAACACCTATTTCATAGCCACACACAAAATAAGCGCTCAGTAGGACACAGGCTGTTTCTATTTCTACAACTTGTGTGACAGTTTAGTACCAGTCATAGACCTGTCTGGGAAAAAAAAAAATCATATGTACTGACGGTGTTTAAAAAATGGTTATGGGGGGCCTGGAGAGATAGCTCAGTGGTTAAGAGCACTGGCTGTTCCTCCAGAGGACCCACATGGCAGCTCACAACTGTCTGTAATTCCACTTCCAGAGGACCCAGCACCCTCGCAGACTTACATGCTGAACACCTAATAAATTATAAAAAAAAAATGGCTCTGTGCCGGGCGCGGTGGTCCATGCATGTAGTCCCAGCATTGGGGAGGCAGAAGCAGGCGGGTCTCTGAGTTTGAGGCCAGCCTTGTCTACAGAGTGAGCTCCAGGACAGGTAGGGCTACACAGAGAAATACTGTCTCGAAAAAACAAAACGAAAAAACCAAAACAACAACAAAAAGGTTATTTGTGTCACGGGTAGGTGGTCCACACCTTTAATTCTAGCACCCAGGGGGGCAGAAGCAGGCAGATCAATGTGAGTTCGAGGCCAGCCTGGTCTACAAAGCAAGTCCAGGAGAGCCTGGGCTGTTACGTAGAGAAACCCATGTGGAAAAAAAGCAAACAACAACAAAAGAAAATTATTTGTTATTACTGAGTATGTGTGTGCTGTGGGTGTGCAGGGAGGTGCAGGACAGCTTTGGGAAGCTAGTTCTTTCATTCCACACTTATATGGGTCTGGGGATCAAAGTCAGGCCATCAAGCTTGCATGGCAAACACCTGCTGAGCCAGCTTGCTGACCTTTCTCTCTTGCTGTCTCTGTCTCTCTTCTCTCTCTCTTAAGACAGTGCCTCCCTCATTTGTAGGCCAAGGTAACCTGGACTTAATGATCTTCCTGTATTAGCCTCTCAGGTGCTGCAGTAATTGGCATTTGCCACATGCCTAGCTTCAGGTAATTTTTTTTTTTTTTTTTTTCCTGAGATGGGGTTTCTCTGTGTAGCTTTGGCTATCCTGGACTCACTTTGTAGATCAGGCTGGCCTTGAACTCCTAGAGATCTGCCTGTCTCTGCCTTCCTGAGTACTGAGATTAAAGGTATGCGCCACAATACCTCCTCTGGTAATTTCTTATAGAAATTTGTGGCAGTTATGAATGCCTAATACACACACCCGAGTCTCTCAAAGCATCCTGGGATACACGGAGTAATCCTTGCTATAGTCCAGCCTCTCCTCTTCTCTGCTCCTCTCCTATCTCCCTTCCCCTTCCCCTCCCCTCCTTTCCCCTCCTTTCCTCTCCTCACTCTTTTCTTTTCTTTTTTCTCCTTTTCTCTCTCTCTTTTTCTTTTGAGACAAGGTCTCAGTATGTATAGTCTTAGCCGTCCTGGAACTTGATATGTACACTATGCTGGTCTCAAAGTCGTAGAGATTTCTTAGCCTCTGCTTTCCAGGGCTGGAATTAAAGGGGTATATCACAGTGTCTGGCTTCAACCCCTCACTTTTGATGGAGGAAGTAAACCCAGCAAGGATAAGTGACTTGTCCAGAGCTGGCTGTGGCGGTGCACACCTATAATCCCAGCATTCAGGGAGGCAGAGGCAGGCAGATCTCTGTGAGTTCAAGACCAGCCTGGTTTACAAAGTGAGTCCAGGATAGCCAAGGCTACACAGAGAAACCCTGTATCAAAAAACAAAACAAAACAAAAACCAAAACAGAACAAAACAAAAAGGAAAGTGACTTGTCCAGAAGATAGAGGAGTGTGAGAGAACGTGCTTCCTAAGTATGGGTGACTTCCCCTATGTGCACACGTTCTGTGCACCTTCTGAGGACGTAAGCTTTTTAAAAGATTTATTTATTATGTCTACAGTCTTCTGTCTGCATGTGCACCTGCAGGCCAGAGGAGGGCGCCAGATCTCACGATAGATGGTTGTGAGCCACCATGTGGTCTCTGGGAACTGAACTCAGGACCTCTGGAAGAGCAGCCAGTGCTCTTAACCTCTGAGCCCTCTCTCCAGCCCTGGAACGTAAACTTTTAATGATACATGCTGAAGCCTTTTTTTTTTTTTTTTTGAGACATGGTGTCATGTAACCAACCTAAGCTGTGTGTTCCTGGGAGAAGAAAGCCTGTTGGCTTTAAATACAGTAGGTATAGTAGACCCGCCATGGAGGGAGAGCTGTTTCTGATTTCCTGGGTGTGGCGGTGTGAGGAGGAAGGGGTCATAGTAAGGCTGTGGCTTTAGGCTTCTGCCAAGGAGTGGGATGTAGATCTGGTTGGAAAGGCCAAATTGCCAGGGCTTTGTTTATCTTGGACTCACTACTTGATCGTGTGTGACACTGATACGTTTTGTTTCCACCACCACAGGCAAGGGCGGAGCTGTGGCCCTGCTGCCTGGGGAACCTGATAGGGCAGGAGGGAAGCTGGGGAGGTATGATGAGCTCTGTTGACTGGCAGGGTCCCAGAGCAGAGGACAGGCCAGTGATGATAAATTGCATTCTGGTAATTTTATTAATTTAAAATATTTCTTTTAAATGCCTTCTCTATGCTAGGCACTGAGCTGGGCACTGGAGGGGCAGCTGGGATTTAATGTCATAGGGATTTCACCTGTGCTTTGGATGACTGTTGTCCAGTATGCATAATTTTAATGCCCCATTAAATGTCCATTTAGATGGATCCATGAAAAGACCTTTCCTTAGCAACATGAAGTAATTGTTTATTTAAAACATTGTCAGAGTTGTCAGGTGTGGTGGTGCACGCCTGGAATCCCAGAACCTGGGAGATCGGGTCCGGAAAGTCTTGAACTAGAGGGCAGTGTGGGCCATTTACTGAGACCTGGTTTCATAAATAAATGGTAAAGTACCCTTTTCACTAAATTAGGTTCTTAGTGATGTTTGTTTCTTTCCTCCCTCCCTCCCTCCTCTTGTCTCAGCCTTTGGTGTGAGGGTCTGGTGTTTCTTGTTGCTTTAGCTTCTGCCACTTCAGCTGATGGCCTTGGATGGTGGACAGACGTAAGAAGCTGTGTGATGGGGAGTGAATCAGTCAGAGCCTTCTGTGATGGAAAGGGCATGAGCCGGACAAAACAAATCCACCCGACTCTGCCATCCTTGATCAGTGAAGACTTCCCTAGCTAAGCTGTTGTTGGTTGTAAGTGATAAGAATAAGGAAGAGTGTTAAAGAAAAAATAAGGAAGAGTAATAGGAGCTGGCAAAATTTTTCTGAGGATTAGGGACACGATATTTGTCACAGTGCCTGACTTATAAGTAGTGCTTAATAAAGGATAGTTGTAGCTAGGCTGTGACCCATGCCTTTAAACCCAGCCATCAGGAGGCAGAGGCAGGTGGGATCTCTGAGTTCGAGGCCAACCTGGTCTACAGAGTGTGCTCTAAGACAGTCAGGGCTGCAGAGAGAAACCCTGTTTCAAAAAGACCAAAGTAATAATGATAATAATGAGTAGTTATAAAATATGGCCAGAGGAGTTAGGGATGGGGTCAAAACATGGATGGCACAGTGCCAGCTGCCTCTTTCAGAAACTCAGTAGAAACCTTAGTTATTTACTCTAAGCAATTAGAAAATGTCAACCTGGATTTTTGAATGTAAGCGCTGGAATTTAGAGGTGTAGGAGCTTCAGCATTTCTTTTGGAGAACAGGAAAGCGTGACTTTGAGCTGCTGCTCCTGATCTGTGCCTCCTAGTGCTCCAGAGTGTCAAAACACTGAGAGTGGTGATCGCTGGGGCCACCCACCACTGGGCCGGGCAGGCCTCAGCTCTCAGAGGCTGCCTGTCAGGGCCTCTAGGTGGAGGCTGAGTATTCTGTCTAGTAACTCCAATCCAGTCTGTTTCCTTTCTTCCTCTCTAGCGTTGACTAGAATAAACCACTTATATTCACCCAGCAAACATTAATGACAGCCATCTGCACTAATAATCATCTTGCAGCCTTGTGATGACTGTGACATTATCACTGCAGGAGTTAAGCTTGCTTTATAGATGAACAACTGCAGCAGCAGGCTTAAATAACTTGCCCAAAGTCACACTAGTTAGTGCTGCAAGGGTTCAGGTGTGGGCTCCGTTCTGGAGCTGCCCGGTAACTCCGGTAACTCCACTGCTGTAATGCTCCGCCTCGCTTGCTTGTTTCAAACTGAACATGGCACCCATTCAAAGTGCCTGCTGGGAAGCAATATTCCCAGCGCTCAGAGGCTTCCCACTTATCCATGCCTTCTTCCGGTCATTGCCTCTCCCACAAAATGAGCCACTGTTTTGTTTTATATAAACGGCTGTACAGTGCATGTGCTTTAAAAAAACTTTAAATTCATATTTTGGGTTTGTAGTGCTGGGGATAGAACTTGGGGCTTTGTGCACTTGGGACAGCTGCTCTGCCTCTGAGCAGCCTCCAGAGTTTCTTTTTGAGACAGAGTCTCTGTAGTCCATACTAGCTTCAAACTCACAGCAGTTTCTATTTGCCTCAGTTTCCCTAGTGCCAGGATTACGGTTTGTACTGCCACTTGTGGTTCCCCTGCTTCCTGCTCTGTGGTAATAGAGATTGAACCCAGTGTCCCATGCCTGGAAGATAAACACTAGCAACTGTGCTATGGCCTGGCCTGTTGTTTATTTATTCATATACATATTTTAAACCTTTTATTATGTGTGTATGTGTTACAGGTTTACACCACTATATCTGGCTTCTGCTTGGCTTAAACTGAGTGTGTGTGTTCTTGTGTATGTATGTGCTCGTGTTTATAAATCATTTCTCAGCTGTGTGTCTTTTGTGTTTTTTTTGTTTGTTTGTTTGTTCATTTGTTTGTTTGTTTTCAAACTGGGACCTGAAACTCGCTGATTAAGGTTAGGCTATGTGGCCAGTGAACTCCCGGGATCTGTCTGCCTCTCCAGAGCAGATTAGAAACATGTGCTTCCACAGTTGACTTTATGTGGTGTTGAGGCTAGGACTGAAGCCCGCGTGCTGGCCCAGCAAGCACTTTACCAACTGAGCAGCTCCCAAGCCTTTGTCTGGCTGCTGAATATGTGAACATGCTTGTATCGTGTTGCAGACTGCACTTTTGCATGCTGTTCTGTTAATGGGAACATAATTTAATTTCCTTATTCTTGCTGTTGAATATTATGTATTTTCCCAGGTAGAGCCGTTACGAATTACCATGTGCTACTAGGAATGTTCTGGTACATGTCTTCTGGTGACAAATGTACACATAACTGTAAGGAGTCTTTTAAGAGCAGGACTTTGGCTCTGTTGGGTTGTAGAATGTGTGTGGATTTTCATGAATACTTTTCTGCATGAATTGGCATGCCTACTACTGAAGTGTGTGGGGATTCTGGTTCTAGCTCCTTGATAACACTTGGTGTTTTCTGTCCTTTTCTTTGTGGCCATTCTAGAAGATGAATTAATTTTATTTTGAAAAGCTGGATGTGGTGGCTCCCAACAATTAGGCTGAGGCAGGAGAATTGCCTACAATTTCAAGGCCAGGCTGGGTTGCAGTATGGGGCCTTTCCTCAAAACCCACAGGAAACAAAAAAGTTAAAAAAAACTCTTACTTGTGGTAAACCAGAGGTGTGCTTTGTTTTGCTGTCTGTTCAATCTGTGTGTGGTGCTGAGGATCGAACCCATGACTTTGCTCTGCCCAGCACATGCTGTCACTGGGCTGAACTTCCCTAGGCTCTGTTCAGTTTTCAGATTCTGATGTCCCAATCTTGAGAAGATGCACTGCCATTCTAGAATAATACTCGAATTACAAAGGGAAAGTGGAGACAGGGGTGTTTCCAACCGTTGCACAAAATATCTCTTACTTGGATTGGATATGACAGAGATCTTTTTTTTTTAAGCCAAACACATTTTTTTTTAAGATTTATTTATTATTTATACATTATTCTGCCTGCATGTACACCTACATGCCAGAAGAGGGCACAGGATCTCATCATAGATGGCTGTGAGCCACCATGTGGTTGCTGGGAATTGAACTCAGGACCCTTTGGTAGAATAGCCAGTGCTCTTAACCACTGAGCCATCTCTCCAGCCCAGTGACAGATTTTAAGAGACAGGGTGTTTCTGTGTATCCCTGGCTGTACTAGAACTCATATAGACCAGGCTGACCTTGAATTCTTAGAGATCTGCTTGCCTCTGCCTCTCTAGTGCTGGGTTTAAAGGTGTGTGCTTTGCTTTAAACCCAGCATTAGAGAGGCAGAGGCAGTCAGGCTGCTGCTTATAAAAACCACTTTATTTTAATTTTAAAAATGAATTTAATTTTTAAAATTATAATCTCATCATTTTCCCCTGTCCTTTCCTCCCTCTAAATTCACTTGTATATCCCCAGCATCTTCATATCATGGGTGGCCCATCCAGTGTCCTTGTTCCCCCAACCCCACCATAGACAGAGTTTCTCTGTGTAGCCGTGGCTGTTCTGGAACTTGCTCTGTATACCAGGCTGGCCTTGAATTCAGAGAGCCGACTGCTTCTGAAATCACATTTTAAAAATAGCATGACTGGCCAGACATGGTGGCACATGCCTTTAATCCCAGCACTAGGAAGGCAGAGGCAGGTGGATAGCTGTGAGTTCGAGGCCAGCCTGCTCTACAAAGTGAGTCCATGACAGGTAGGGCTACACAGAGAAACCCTGTCTCAAAAAGCCAAAAAAAAAAAAAAAAAAAAAAAAAAGGCAAACCAAACAAAAGGCCTGACTGCTTCTTTGTTGCTTTTTGGCTTTCCAAGACAGGGTTTTTCTGCATAGCCTTGGCTGTCCTGGGCTTGATTTGTAGACCAGGCGGACCTCAAACTCACAGAGATCTGCCTGCCGCTGCCTACCTGAGTGCTAGGACTACAGGTGTGCACCACCATGCCTGGCTCATAACTGGTTTAAAGAAACCAAATTGCTTACTACCCATCTTGGCACAGGAGCCTTGCTGCTCTTCTTTGGAACATCACACCGAAGACAAGTAGATCTCTGAGTTAAAGGCTAGCCTGAGCGAGCTCCAGGGCAGGTGGGGCTGCACAGAGAAACCCAATCTTAAAACAAGACAAAACAAAACCAAACCAACGCATTTATTGTAGAGGGTGTGTGCCAGCATGTGTGTGGGAGATTGGAGGACAAATTTGTGGAATCAGCTTTCTCGTTCTACTTTATTTGGATTCTGGGGACCAAATTCAGGTCATCATCCGTGTGTGTGTGTGTGTGTGTGTATGAACATGGTTTTTCACATGTGTGGGCAGGAGTATATGTTATGCCTGAGGAGGTTCAGTGTTGATATTGGGGATTATTCTCCATTGTTCTTCAAACTTATTCATGGAGGCAGAATCTGTGAGTCAAAACAGACCTCCCCAGTATGGTATCGCAGTGGGCAGCTTGTTCTGAGGTTCCCTGGTTTCCACCTTCTGAGGCTGGAATTACCGGCAGGCTGTCACTCTGCCTAGCATGTACCTGGGTTTCAGTGTAGTAGTGAAAGGGCTATTAATATCTACTATTAATGCATATACTTATTTGGGCAGTTATTTTTTAACTTGCTGTCACATCAATAAAAGACACAGATACTTGTTAGCTTCTTTATGCCTGTACCCTGGCACTGGGCGGAACTAACCCCCTAAGCTATCTTGGTATCGTCCAGCCCCACATCCCGTGCCATTTGCTCTAATCATTCCTGTCTGGGCTAGTTCCCATCCAAAAATCTAATAAATACTTGCACATGCTTTCCATCTAGGCTGCTTCTTTCCAGCCACACTGCTCCTCAGAGCAGGCTTTTCCCGGCCAGCCTTCTCCGTGCTAACCCATAGCGACTCTGCTTTCTTTCTTCTCTTCTCCCTCTTGCGATCCCCTGACCTCCTCCAAGCCGTTGGCCCTTAGCTCCCCCACCTCACTTCTGCCCAACCAAGGTAGGCAGGCAACTTTATTTAGCCAATCAAGGGTAGTTTGGGAGGCACGGTTGCCCAGCACCACTTCGGTTATGTGAGAACTTGCTCAGGAAAAGTCAGTAAGCAGTTGACATCTGAATCCATGGTGGCTACAGATTCACCGAATTTGGGGGACCTGAACTCTGTTTATGCTCATGTGGTAAGAACTTTAACCACTGAGGACTCTCCCTAGCCTCTACTGTTGAGTTTCTAGACATTTAATACAGAGTGGGGATGAGTGTTTTTTCACTGTGCTTGAGGAGGTAAGGAAGCGTCTTCTCATGCCATGTCATGTGACACAGGGACACTGGGACCCTAGCAGAGGTGTCTTAATTACTGTTATTTATTAACTAATTACTTAGCTATTGCTCTGAAGAGACACTATGACTGAGGCAACTCTTATAAAAGAACACATTTAATCAGGGACTTGCTTACAGTTTCGGAGAATTAGTCCGTTATCATGGTGGAAGCAGACAGGCATGGTGCTGTAGCTAGTAAGAGCTTTGCATCCTGGTCCGCAGGTAGCCAGCAGGCAGAGAAAGACAGAGACAGACAGACTCTGAGCCTGACCTGAGCCTTTGAAACCTCAGAGCCTACTCCCCAGAGACATACCTACTCCAACAAGAACACACCTCCTAATCTTTCCCAAACAGTTTATTAACTGGGGACCAGACGTTCAAACATGAGCCTATAGGGGCCATTTTCATTCAGATCATCACAGGGTGAAACAGCCAGCGTGTGTCCCCAGGAGTGATCCCTTAGAGAATTTACTTAAGCATTGGAGGGTATTTAGTTACTTTCACTTTATAGAACCTGGTTAAAGAATAGTCAGGATGGTTTTAATCACAGCCCTCTGCCAGCTGGACAGTGGCCCCGTAACAAAGAAACTGTTCCTCTTAGCATCTTCAAGAGAGGCTGAGGCTGAGGATGACGAGGCTTGGGAAATAGATGTTCAGGCTCCGAGCCTGAGGGCCTGGGTTTGGTGGGAGGAGACCGACACCTGCAGGTTGATTTTTTACTCTATATGTGTTCTGCCATGTGCATGCTATACATGGCACACACACAGTCAGCAACTGCAGAAAACATAATAAAACCCAGAGTTTGAGGAGCGGGTACAGGTAAGTGTGAGAGAAGATAGTTGGAGTGAGACTCATGTTTGAGGCAGTGTCTCTAGGATGCCCAGGTTGTCTTGAACCCCTAGTCCTCCTGCCTTAGCATCCCCAAGTGTGTGCTTGAGAGTGTTGTTAGAACTCAGGGAACCGTCTGGGAAAGGGGGCTCCAATTTAGCCAGGGTATCAAGTGTGTGTTGAAGGCAAGTACATGTTACGGGTGCCAGAAACAGATAATAGTACTTTCCATGTTATCAATCAGTATTGATTGTAAAGCGGGGGAGTTAAAAACATTGTTCTCTGTTCAGGTGAAGGACATAAAGTCTGTACCAACTTGCCAGGAAAGTAGGTGCCTACTGAACGCACATGTTGGGTTGGCTGGGTTTTATTTGCCTGCTTCAGTAATCTTTTTACATGTATGCTCAGAGTAGTAACACATATGACTTGGCCCATAATTTTAAAAAGTTTTGAAGGGTGTTGGAGAGATGCTATAGCAGGTAAGAACTTTGGTTGTTCTCCGCAGGACCTGGGTTCAGATCCCAGCACCCACATGGCAGCTCACAACTGCTTGAAACTCCAGTTCCAGGGATCCAGTGCCCTCTTGTGACCTCTGTGGATACTGCACATGGCATGCATGCAGGCAAAGCACTTTTAGTCGTAAAATAAGATCAATCTAATTTAAAAGAAGTTTTGAAGAACATTGATAGTGAAGTGTTAGTATTTACAAGTTTGCCTGAATGGAAGTGTAGTGTTTCCAAGTTTAATTTAAAAAATTAAATTTTTTTATATATGTGTGTTTTGCCTACTTGTATGTCTGTACACTACATGTAGTGCCTGTGGAGGCCAGAAGAAGGCACTGGATCCCTTGGAACTGGAGTTGCAGGCAATTGTGAGCTGTTGTGTGGGTGCTGGGAACTGAACCCCAGTCCTCTTCAAGAGCAGCCAATGCTCTTTAACTGCTGTGCCATCTCTTCAGCTCCAGCAGTTTCATGTCTTAGGTTTGGAATTCGGAGCCTGTGGTGCAGTTGAAATAGTGTTCCAGTGTGGGACGATTCCCTAAGCTCATCCACAGAAGCCATTTTTTTTTTTAAATGTGTGTGTTGCTAGGGAGAGTGGTGCAAAATTTGGAATTTTGGTTTCTTTAAAAAGCACAGAAATATTAGAAGAATACGTTTTTGTTTTGAGGTGGGTTGGTGGTTGGTGGTCGTTAAGGGGTTTTGGTTATGGTTTGTTAGTAGTCATCCTCAAAGAAGAAACAAGAAAAAAGAAACCAGATTCAGGAATCTCTGTCTCTGTCTCTGTCTTTCTCCCTCTCTCCCCTCTATCCTTCTTTCTCTCCTATCTAGTTTTAAGGGGTAAATTGGGTGGGGGGAATAAAGGGTAGAAAAGAGAACCACAGAGTGGTAAAGGCCAGCTACAGAGGTTTGAGTGTGTGTGCCCAGGATATGCATATTGGGTCAGAGGTCAGTGTTGGGCCGTATTTTTTTGGGAAAGAGTCTGTTACTAAACCTGGAACATCTGGTTGTTGACTGCCTGGTCAGCGAGCTTCCAGCCCCTCCCTACCTCCCTCAAGGGCTGGGGGTACAGAAGCCATGGCAATGCTTTGTCTTTCTGTGGGTGCTGGGGAATTAAAACTCAGGGTCTCAACAGCAAGCACTTTGCCACCTGAGCCCCCTCCTTGAATTATAACACAGAGTTCATGAATTTAGTGACATGCTTGCATAGAGAGCTTTGTTACACAGCAGCAGATAATAAAACAAGATAGAAAAATATCTGAAGAAATAATGGTATTGAGGAGATGGCTCAGTTGGTAGAGTTCTTGCCTAACATGCATGAAGCTCTGAGCCCAGCCTTAGCACCACATGTACAGGGAGCCGTAGCTCATGCCTGTAATCTTAGCACTCAGGGAAGGAGGGTCAGAAATTCAAGGTCGGGGCTAGAGAGCTGGCTCAGTGGTTAAGAGCACTGACTGCTCTTCCAGAAGACCAGGGTTAGCTTCCTAGCACCCACATGGTGGCTCATAACCATCTGTAACTATAGTTCCAGGGGATCCGAAATACCCTCTTGTGCTCTCAGCGGGCGCCAGGCTACATGGTGTGCACAGACGCACGTGCAGGTGGAACTCCATACACGTGAAATAAAAAGAAATCTTTAAAAAAGGAAAGAGAGAGAGGGGGTTTGGCGTGGTGGTGCACACCTTTAGTCCCAGCATTCAAGAGGCAGACAGGTGGGTCGTTGAGTTTGAGGCCAACCTGGTCTACATAGTGAGTCCAGGACAGCCAGGGCTACAGAATGAGACATCATCTCAAATCAAACAAACAAACAAACAAAAAACCCCTCAAGGTTCTCTTTTACTGTACAGAGAGATCAGCCTAAGGTACATGATACATTTTGTTTTTAGTTAAAAAACAACAAAAAGCTGCTGGCGCAATAATAAAAAAGCAAGAAATGCAAATATAGACAAAGGATCTCAGTAGGCGTTTTTCCAAAGAAGACATGTATCCGACCAGCAAGCACATGAAAGGACGCCATCAAGTAAGTGCAGGTAAGAGCTGGGGAGAGAGACACTGTGCCATAGGATGGTTGCAGTGAAGGGAACGGCATACGCCGCTGGAGGAGCATGATGTGGCTCCTTTGGTATACATTCCAACCCTCCTCCAAAAGCAACAGTGGGCACAGGGTTCCACTTCTTCTCACACCAGGAGAAATAAAATTACATGCCCACATCAAAGCTGGCATGTGCATGTTTGCAGCACTGTAAAAGCCCCAGCCATGAAACCCAAGTGGATGCCTGTCAGCTGATAATGCCCACATAGTGGATAAGGAGAACAGGATGACCTTTCAGGAGCACGTTATTATCCATAAAGAAGAACGAGGTGATGATGGGAGGCACCTCGGTGAGGACAGTGCTTACTCCACAGCTGCAGGACCTGAGTTCTGATCCCCCGAGCCCAGTAAGAAGATAGGCTGTTCCCTGTTTTCTCGCTCTTCTGATGTCTATCCTGTTTGCCTTTCTGTGTGATCTTACCTAGGGTCCTCCTCCTTGCTTAGCTTCTTTAGGTGTACAGATTTTAGTATGATTATCCTATATTATATGTCTAATATCCACTTATAAGTGAGTATATATCTTTCTGCTTCTGAGATACCTTACTTAGGATGTTCTTTTCTAGTTCCCGCCATTTGCCTGCAAATTTCATGATTTCCTTGTTTTTAATTGCTGAGTAGTATTCCATTGTGTAAATGTACCACACTTTCTGTATCCATTCCTCATTCGAGGGACATCTGGGTTGTTTCCAGATTCTGGATATTATAAATAAAGCTGCTACGAACATGGTTGAGCAAATGTCCTTGTTGTATACTTGAACATATTTCAGATATATGCCTAGGAATGGTATAGCTGGATCTTGAGGTAGCACTATTTTTAATTGTCTGAGAAAGTGCCAGATTGATTTCCAAAGTTCAGAAAATCTTATGAAAGAAGGGGGAGATAGAAAGACCTGGAGGGGATAGGAGCTCCACAAGGAGAGCAACAGAACCAAAAAAAATCTGGGCCCAAGGGTCTTTTCTGAGACTGATACTCCAGCCAAGGACCATTTATGGAGAAAACCTAGAACCCTTGCACAGATGTAGACCATGGAAGCTCAGTCTCCAAGTAGGTTCCCTAGTAAGGGGAACAGAGGCTGTGTCTGACATGAGCTCAGTGGCTGGCTCTTTGATCACCTTCCCCTGATGGGGGCGGGGTGGAGGGACAGCCTTACAGGCCACAGAGGAAGACAATGCAGCCAGTCCTGATGAGACCTCATAGGATCAGATGGAGGGGGGAGGAGGACCTCCCCTATCAGTAGACTTGGGGAGGGGCATGGGAGGAGATGAGGGAGGGTGGGATTGGGAGAGGATGAGGAAGGGGGCTATAGCTGGGATACAAGGGAATAAATTGTAATAATTAAAAAAAAAAAGCTGGGGAAAAATAAAGCCAGGCTGGGTGTGCATGCCTGTGGTCCTGACGTAAGGGAAGTGGTGGCATCAGGGAGATGCCGGGATGCTTACTGCCTCCCTAGTCTATCCTACTCATTTCTGGTTTATTTTTCTTTAAGGTCTGAGCACTTATTTGGTATCCTAGACTTAGTTTTGACTGGACTCAGACTTTAGAAGCAGACTTTGGCTTCTTTCATTTTCTTGGCCCAAAGTCTAATGTACGCTCTACTCTCCTTGTCTTTTTAATTGTGGTGTCCTTTGAGAAAATGCATTGGCATTTATGTCACAGGACACATGCGGCAACAAGATGCCAAATCTTTTTGAGCGCTTTGGTTCTGGGCTCCTTAACCTTTAAGACAGAAATTCTCGACCTTCCTAATGCTGCAGCACTTAAACACATGCTGTGGTGACCCCAACCAGAACATTATTTTGTTGCTACTTCATAACTGTAATTTTACTAGTTATGAATCATAATATAAATATCTGATATGCAGGATATCTAATATGCGACCCCAAAGGGGTTGCAACCCACAGGCTGAGAACCTCTGGTTTAAGGGCTCTCTGACAGCCTATCGCCAACATCATCATCTTTAGAGAGATTAAAAAGCCTTCAGATTCTGCTGACCCTTTTGGGCCCAACCACTGAAACACCATAGCATCTGTCAGTTGAGGCATCTCCTTCTCTCCTTTGCTTACCATAACCAAGTTACTGAATATACTAAAGTTGCTGACTGGTACAATGGATGGCTGCATGGCATGTGGATTGTATTTCTATGAAGGTATTACTTACTGCAGGCGGGTTTTAGTTAAATACAGGCAGCTCAGCCAAAGCAGGAAAAGATCAAAGAAAATCGTCCCTGGTGTGGGGATATTGTGCTTGCCCTGTGTTCATGAAGCCTAGAGTTGGGATGTGGAATCAGGAAGGTCAGTTCAAGGTCATCTCTGGCAATATAACAGGCTCAGTCAAGGCCAGCCTGGTTACACGTGAAGCTATCTCAGAGTAATAATAGCAGAATCATTTCTGGACAATACAAATCACACATGCTTGTATTGGTGACAGTGAAAGAGAAAAACATAAGGTGGCGGCAAATGAACTGCTTAAATAGCAGTGAGTCATTGCTCAGCAGCAGGAGATGGGTGAGACTTTAATCGCCAGAGAAACTCAGCAAACTTCCTACCCAGCGGAGATGCCCTTTAAAGGTATGTGGTGGTTTGAAAGACTTCCTCCACAGTTGTTGGACACTTGAATACTTGGTCCCCAGGTGGTACTGTTTAAAGTGTGGCCTAGCTGGAGGAAGTATGTCCCTGGGGCAAGACTCCTGCCCTTTCAAGTTAGTGTCTGTCACCTGCTTGTGGCTTGACGTACCAGGTCTGAGCTGCTGCTGCAGCTATTCTGCTCTGTCATGGACTCTAACCCTTTGGAGTTGTAAGCTCAAACTAAAGCCATTCTTCGGTTAAGTTTCCTTGATGTCGGTGTTTTATCACAGCAATAGAAAAGCAACTAAGACAAAACAGAAGATGAGATAAAAACATTTTTAGGGGGCTGGAAAGATGGCTCAGCGGTTAAGAGCGCCGTCTGCTCTTCCAGGGGTCCTGAGTTCGATTCCCACCAACCACATGGTGGCTCCCAACCACCTATACTGGGATCTAATGCCCTCATTTGGCATGCAGGTGTACATGCAGATAGGGCACTCATGGAAAAAAAAAAAAGAAAGAAAAGTGTATAAAAACATTTTTAGATATAAAGTTGAAGATTCTAGCCCCCAAACAAGGCATACTTACTGAAGGAGGTTCTTCATATTGATGAAGAGTGAAAGCAAATATAAGCTAAGGCCTACAGGAAATAGTGAAAATCACTGGAAATATAAAAAGACTGCATAGTTCTCTTATTTCTTTAAAAGACCACACTGGTGACTGTCTCATGATCTAAGTCATACATAGAAGTTCTATATTTATATGTTATATATATAGGCATTCCTAGAAAAGCACACACGACAACTGTAGAATTCTTTTTTCAAATCCACAAGAAATGTTCACCAGGTAGACCAAATCCTGATTTCAATAGTTTTCAAGATATTGAGCAGCTAGAGCGATGGCTTCGCAGTTAAGAGCACTGGCTGCTCTTGGAGGACCAGGATTTGATTCCCAGCACATACATGGCTGCTCACAACTGTCTGTAATTCTAGTTACAGGGGATCTGATAACCTGTCCTCTGTGGGTACCAGACATTTATGTGGTGCACATACATGCAGCCAAAACGCCCGTACACATAAAAAGTAAAATATCAGAAGTTTAGTATGTTCCCTGACTATAGTGGAATTAAACTAGAAAGCAGTGACTAGAAAAAGATTCTTCCGTATTTGGGGATTTATTATCTAAGAAGATTAATGTGTGAATGTTTCTCTTTTGCCTGAATGTTTATGCATTGTGTGCATGCTGTGCCAGAGGAGCCCAAAAGAGTTTCAGATCTTCCAGAACTCATGTTATACACATTTGGGAGCTGCCTTGTGGGTGTTAGAGATTGAACCTGGGTCCTCTGGAAGAGCAGCCAGAGCTCTTGACCACGGAGCCATCTCTCCAGGCCCATTGGTTTTTTATTTTTGAAACAGGGTCTTGTTATATATTTGGGTGAAGGAGCAGCACGCATTTGTGGATCTGGAGCAGAGGGATTGTTGCAAGCTGTGCTGTCTGCAGGTTCCTGGGGAAGGGTAGGAGAGTGAGTGGAGTGAATGCGGGCTCTGTCCCGCTCCTGTGTGCTTGGTCCCGATTTAACCACCAGCGAGCTGTGACTCTTAGGCAGTCCTTTCTCATTTCTGCTCACTTGTTTCTTGTTTTGCAAATTATAGATTTTGAATGAACAGTTATTTGGGATATTTTTTGGCTGGGCATATTGGCACACACCTGTTACCCCAGTGCTAGGATGTCTGAGACGGGGGTGGGGGGGTGTCAGGAGTTGGATTCCTAAGTACCTGGCTTCAAGGGCAGCCTGGGCTAGAGCCCCTGCTTCAAGAAAGTTTCTGGCTCTTAAAGTCTTCAGGTTAAAAAACTTTGGCCTCCTTCCATTGTGTGGTACAGTTTTGCAAGGATGGTTGGCACCTTTCTATGGCATCTTGGGCAGATTGCATTTCTCTGGCAGAGATGAAGGTGATCAGTCTGTTTTCCAAGTTGGTTTCCTCTGAGCCTCTGTACTCAGTAACAGTAACAGGTGGCCTGAAAGTGTTTCCCTGTGTACCCAACCAGAGCGGGTACCAGGCGCCAGATACTACGCTGAGTTAGAACACAGATGGTGAGTAAAGTTTGTGCCAGGGACTATGGAGGGCGGAGATGCATTCAGCAAGGCTCTTCCCAATAATTCAAAGTCAGTTGTTCCTTGAGAGCTTTGTCTGGTGGCTGAGGCTGACTGGAGCAGTTGGCCTTATATCACCTAAGTCTAATCTGGTTGGACTCTGTGATGGGCCTAGAGTTTGTGCTGAAATTCCCTGTGTGGATATTGAGAGAGCCACTTGGACTTCTCATAGCGGTCTTGAGGCCACAGCTCAGCAAACCTCTGCCTCCTCCCCCATAACAACTGGCTCCATGGATCGCCTTTTAAAACCCATTCTTCATCATTGCTATAAGATTTAGGAAATACCAGTTTAGAGATTTTTTTTTTTCATTTGTTTTAAAGATGGTTTTAAAGATGGTCCCATTATGAAGCCCTGACTGAGCTGGAACTCACTGTGTAGACCAGGCTGCTTTTGAGTTTAGAGATCCACCTTCTTCAGCCTTCCAAGTTCTGGGATTAAAGGTACCTCTGTGTTCTGAATTCTTACTTGTTTCTGGCCCTAGGGGTCCATCCTGGGGCCTCATGTGTGTTGGGCGTGTGCTTTACTTCTAAGGAATTCTTGCTGCATTTTGAGATGCTTATGAGGTGGGATCTGCTTATTACTGTGAGAGAGATGAAGTCATGCACTGCATACGATACTTTGGTCAGTGCCAGACCAGACATGCAGTGTGCAGCCTAGGTGTGTGGTATGCTCAGATTGCCTGAGAATACAGCGCTCAGACAGTACCTCCATCTGTACGTGGTACGCACGGACATGGTCGTTGATGTTGTCTGATAATGTGCCTGCAGCCTTTCTGCGGAGGACTGAGCCAGCACCTTACACTTGCTGGGCAAGCCCTCTGCCACTGAGCTAAATGCCCACCCCCAGCTTAGAGAACCTTGAGTACTGTGTTCCGCTCTTGGTGTTTGGCGAGTGCGGTTTGCTTCTGTACTTGGTCATCCGCAGACACTATGGTGCCTCTGTGCTCACGAGCCGGCGTCATGGTGGGGACTGGTGTTGCTGCTGGGAGGGACGCAAGTTAGCCCTGGCGTTCACAAGAAGAGGCTTGCCAATTTCATTGGGTTGGTCAAGTTCCGAAAGATTTCTGATATTTCACTATAACTTTACACAAAGATTGAGACTTATTCACAGGTTACACAGGCAATGGGTGACTGTTGACCTTGATTTCTTACCAACCTACTTGATTTAGGGTTCTTAAACACTTCCACCTCCCTTCCAACCCCCAACACCGGGTAGGAGGAAAGGTTAATGGGGACTGGGGTGGAGTTCTCTCTGCTACTTCCCGCTGGGTAGGGTCAAAGGATCCTTTCGGGGGCAATGCCAGTATCAGTCGTCCAGAAATTCAGAAGCCTGGGTGACCAGCAAACAGCAAACAGCACACGCAGCAGCAGGACGAACCCGCAGCAAGCAGCCCTCCCTCCTCCAAGCAGTCGCGCCTCCTTCCTCTGGGCTGTCACGTTACCCCTCAGAGTCCTCAGAATTCAACCAATTCCACCAGGCAAAGACTATGGTCCATTAACAGGTGTGGACAACTAAAATCCCCAACTTGGAATTTTAACAAAAACATGTTCAAATATCATAAACCAAAATGTCCACAACAGGTGACCCAAGGGGGACATCCTTACCCCTTAGGTTTTTGTTTCGGTTTAAAATTGAGCCTGGGGATTGAACTCAGAGCCTTGGGTATGCTTGGCAAGTTGTATACCACTGGCCACACCAAGCATCCGCTAACCATTTCTGAGAGAAGCTTCTAAGTTCATACTGTGTCAGGTGCGTTTTGGAGAAACTGTGTTAAGAGAAATGGAACTGAGTGTGGTGGTGCACCCCTGTGATCCCATCGTTGTTAGGCCGAGGCAGAAGGATCGTGAGTTCACGACCAGCATGGACTATATAGCACTTCCACTTTCAGGGAGCCGCATATGCGGGAGGACATGCAAATGTTATAAACAAATACATCCTTGTATTTAAGGAATGAGCACTGACATATTTTGGTATTTGTGTGATTGATTAGTAGATAAAGGAGCATCAGAATAATGCTGGAAAGACCTGATAGAAGCTACAAATAAACAGACTCATTATAAGCAGGGAGATTGGAGCTGCTGTTAAAATGTGTATGTAGGTGTGTGTTTGTGTACGTTCAAGTCTGTGAGTGCCCATGGAAGCCAGAAGAGGGTACTGGGTACTTGGAGATAGAATTACGGGCAGTTGTGAGCTGCCTGACAGATGCTGGGAACCGAAATTGGTCCAGTGCAAGAGCAGCAAGTATTCTTAACGTCCTGAAGAAAGGGCTTCGGGGGAAGTTGGAGGGAGCATGCAGTGCCTTGTGACAGCAGACATGTGGCACTTCCTGTTCTGCCTGGGTATCCTCCCTAGGGCCTCCCCTACAGCCTGTGCAAGCCTCCTTTGCTTTTTCTTTGTTTTGTTCTTTAGAAAGTGTTTCAAGTAGATGAACTTTTTTTCTCCATTTTTGTTTGCTTGTAGGTAGGCATTCATTTCAGGAAAAAAGGGAATGAATCCTTTTTCCTATTGTGGCAAGCTAATTTTCAGAGGAAAGAATCCATTAGTAGAAAGCTGATCTCTGTAGTTTAAAGAAAGAAGCTGGTTTCATACTTCGTTGATTTTAAAGAACTGTTCTTTTTTTGGAGACAGAGTTTCTCTGTGCAGCCCTGGCTGTCCTGGAACTAGCTCTGTAGACCAGGCTGTCCTGGAACTCAAAGAGATCTGCCTTACACACACACACACACACACACACACACACACACACACACACACACAC
>NW_026590405.1:6070500-6124083 GCF_907164565.1 Psammomys obesus | reverse complement strand
CACACACACACACACACACACACACACACACACACACACACACACACCACCTGTTTAAGGGCTTGGGATGTAGTGTTCAGAATGTATGAGGCTGATGTCAGTTCCCAGCAACACACAGACACACGCACACTGAATTAAAATCATTCAGCCTGTATGTTAAAATCTGAGAATTTCTTTTTGTTCTATTCCATTGTGAAATTAAAGGGAAAACCTGCCCTTGGCTCGCTGAAGCTGCTGGAAGGACGTAACTGTGGGTGAGAATGGGTTTCACATGTATTTACGTCCTCAGGGACAATCACAGCAGTGAGATTAACATGTGACATTCATGAGTGGGGGATTTTGCCGGGCCGTGAAAGTCACGAAGGGCCCAGTTCCTGACAGTGCACTAGTAAATGATTTTCTTAGGAGCTAAATTGGTTCTAGAGACAGGCTTCCCGAGTGTGCTTGTGTGCTGTGATCTTTTCTTTAGATGTGCAGTTAGTTAGTGGATACTCAGAGAAGGGACCAAATGTGATTTTCCCCTTTTGTGTGTTTGTTCGTCAAGCAAATAAAGGAGTGTCAGATAAAGCCTCTTTGGGCATCTGCTGTCCTTTCACAGTTTTTTGTTTTTTGATGTTTTGTTGTTGGATATTAATATTTGTTATTGATTTATCTTTTAAGCAGTGGTTATTCCTACACCAGCTGTATACCCTAATCACCACACAGAGACTGATTTCTTTAATTAACCTAGAGCACAATGCTGGGCAGTAGTTCCTCTGTCCTAACCTCCAAGCCCGCGTAGCCTCCTCCCATTCAGATTTCACCCATTATTCTTGCTTTTAGTCACATCTTAGGGCCCATTCATCTTTCCTCCTCATTCCAAGTCCTGTCTTGCCAATCTCTCTTGCTCACTTCCTTTTCCTCCCTTCCAGACCAGGATGTCCCACTCTATTCTCTCCATTGCTCAGCGTTGTGGCTGGTTGTTTTATTGACCATACAGAGAACAAATGGTGGCATGTTTACACAAACCTGAGACAGGTGATACTTAAAATAAACATCACAATGCAGTGTCCAGCTTGAAACCAGATAGTGGGGTAAAGAAATCAGCATTTGAATGAACAAGGGGAAATTGTGTGTGGTGGACTTGTCCTTCATTTAAGTTTCCCATTTTTGGCAGAATTCTGTCTGTGGTGAATTGAGTGCATTTTCTTTGCCCAGTTGGCTCATTTGCCACCAGAACATAATACCAACAGTTCCCCCCTTTAAGTCCAATAAAAGGCTCCTTTTCTTTCAATACAAAAATAATTATAAAATTTATGAAAAATATTAGGTAAGATTTATATGTGCAATGTCTAGTTATATGCATTTAGCAACTTAGGAGAAAGCATTTGATTATTTTATCTCTATAAGTTTAGAGTTCTATACCTAACTTAACTTTTATCCTTATTGGTATTACCTATATGAAAACATTTTCTTAAATTCTAAACAACGTAAGCTTAATTGTGGAACTGTAACTACTTAGTCTTCAATCCCACCGAGATTTGAGAAGGAATAAAATTAATTATTTAAAATTAAATAGGAAGTGCATCTTATCAGCTTCCAAAAAAATAAAAAAATTGACAGAGACAGTTTGCTGCCTGAACAGTCACGTTATATCTCTCTATAACGTTGGAGCATCATCTTCAGCTTTCTGGCGCAGAATATGTGGGATCAGCACTTTATGTTACCTCTTTTGGTTGGTCTTCTTGATTTCTCTCTTCTTGTGTGTGGCCAAGATCTTCAGGTGGTCTTCCTGTCGTATCTGATTTTTATTAGTTTTGATGGAACCCATAATTTCTGTTCTCCTGTATGAACATACGAAAACCTCTTGCCCAGCGTAACACATTCCCTATTCCCTATTGTGGAATTAGGACCTATATATGCTGCTCTATTCAGCAGCCCTTTCTAAATTCCACTGTGTCTTAGCAGGTGTGCTACTTATCCCATTTAAACATTTTAAAGTTGATTAATCATGGTTTCATCTATTTTGGTAAGATACATTTCCCTTCTGTTTTATGGCCATCTTTTTAAATTACTTAGGTATTTTCATAATTGTTTGACCTGTAGGATTATCCGTCACTGTGTGGTGACTAGCTTAGCAGTGCTAACTTGTGGCCTCGCCCTGGAAACCATGACGTTTCATTGTCCCTCTCTGCAGGTTCACTAAGAATCTTTCCCCAGACAAGATCAACTTGAGCACTCTGAAAGGGGAGGGTCAGCTGACCAACCTGGAGCTGGACGAAGAGGTGCTGCAGAATGTGCTGGAACTGCCCACCTGGCTAGCCATCACCAGGGTCTACTGCAACAGGGCCTCCATCCGGGTGAGATGGGGTCCCCGTGCTGTTGCTGTCTTGAGCCGGGAGGCTTGTTTACTGGAGGGAAGCCATCACAAGCCTGTGTCTGCTTTTCTCTTTCAGATCCAGTGGACCAAGTTGAAGACACATCCCATCTGCTTGGTAATGGCCTTTTCTACTTGAAAGAAAGCTTTTGTTTTGTTTTTGAGACAGGGTCTCTCTAAATGGCTTTACAGTGTAGACCAGGCTGGCCTCAAACTCAGAGACCAGCCTGCCTCTGCCTCCAAAGCTCTGGGATTAAAGGTGTGCACAACTGCCGCCTGCGTTTGTTTTTTTAAAGGATGTTTTTTGCTGCTCAAGCTCTATTCGCAAGTTTCCTTTGGGACGCAGACAGGAATTAGAAGGGTGCGTGTGTGGCGGTGCGTAGCCCGCAGCTCAGTCCAGCTGTCTCGCCGACACTGTGTGAGTTCTGGGTGGCAGCTCAGTTCTCTATGAATTTTATTCCAGTGTCTGGATAAGGTGGAGGTGGAGATGAAGACTTGTGAGAGCCCGCGGCCCCCCAATGGGCAGTCTCCCATTGCCCTTGCTTCAGGACAGAGGTTAGTTCCTATGCACCCAGGTAAAGACAAGGGATTGATTGACTGGCTGACTGAGTGATGGATTGTCTTACATTGTAGCTAGGCTGGTTCAAACTTACGCTCTTTTTTTTTTTTTTTAAGATTTATTTATTTATTATGTATACTGTGTTCTGTCTGCACACCAGAAGAAGGCTCCAGATCTCACTATAGATGGTTGTGAGCCATCATGTGGTTGCTGGGAATTGAACTCAGGACCTTTGGAAGAGCAGCCATCTCTCCAGGCCCCTGATATTCTTTTTTTTTTTTTTTTAAGATTTATTTATTTTTTGATGAGCATATTTTTAAAAAATATTTATTTATTTATTATGTATACACTGTCCTGCCTGATTGTACACCTGCATGACAGAAGAGGGCACCAGATCTCATATTATATGATGGTTGTGAGCCACCATGTGGTTGCTGGGAATTGAACTCAGGACTCTCTGGAAGAGCAGACAGTGTTCCTAACCTCTGAGCCATCTCTTCAGCCCCTCCTGATATTCTTACTTTAGCCTATGAATGCTGGAATTATTTTTCCTGGCTTAAAATAAAACTTTGATTACTGAAAAAGTCAAACATACAACTAAAGCAGATAGGCTAGTCTATCAAATCCTCATGTTTCAAATATCAAACCTCAACAATTACCAACATCTTGCCAGTTTTCTTTCTGTGCACTCCAGGATTTGAAAGCAAGTTCCAGATGCCACATTGTGCCTGCATATTCTGTGTTACTAACGGCGCTGTGAACTTAGGGGCACAGAGCTTAGCACTGACTCACACTTCATTACATTTCACTCCCCCAAGCCCATGACAGCTCCCAGGTACCCAGGCTGCCTTTGAATTCATTGTGCGTAGCTTAGGCTGGCCTGGAACTCCTGGTCTTCTCAAGAGCTGGGATTAAGGCTATGCCACCATACCCTGCTTTCCACTCACTTAATGGCCATATCACTTATACGCTTTGGGTTTTGTGACTACCCATTCAGATGAATTTGTGTTTGTCTCGGATGAACACTAGGGATGTGCTTAGATGATAATGGTGTGGGGGATTTTTACTTTGGAAGAAACTTTCAGATTCTTCCCAACAGTTTACCAAAGTTTATCTGCTTTTCACATTTTATGTACTTTTCTCATGTCTTAGAGTCACATTTCTGCTTTTCTTTGGAGGTGGGGATTCATGGGGCTTCTTTTTCCTTTTGTAATGGAATATAACTTCTCAATTTTCTTTTCTTTTCTATCTTTTTCTCTTTTTGAGACATGTTTTCACTATGTGCTGGCCTAGAACTTGCTGTCTTCAAACTCACAGAGATCTGTGTACCTCTCTCTCTCTCTCTCTCTCTTCTAGACAGGGTTTCTCGAAAACCTTTGGTGTGTAGCCTTGGCTGTCCTGGACTTGCTTTGTAGACCAGACTGGCCTTGAACTCACAGACATCCCCCTGCCTCTGCCTCCTGAGTGCTGGGATCACAGGTATGAGCCACAGCTCTTTCATGTTGTTACCATATTATGGATCAAACCCAGGGCTTGTGCCATGGCAGGCAAGTGGTCTGCCACGTAGCTGCGCCCCAGACGGTCACTGCAGTTTTGATTTGTGTGTGAGGTTCAGTGTGGTTTTTTTCTGTGAACTGTGTGTATTTTGTTCTATTTTTATGGGATCTTGGAACTTTTATTAGTCCTATGTTGCTAAATTGCATATAAATGTGAACTTTCAGTTTTAATTTCTAGATATCCTCCCCCACTTTAGTCTGTCTGGTTGTCTTGGAACCACTATGTAGACGAAGCTGGCCTTGATCTCAAGAGATCTGGATGCCTTTTCCTCCAGAGCGCTGGGATCCAAGGCGTGCGCTACCACCTAGCTCTACAATGTTTTTGTTTGTTTGTTTGTTTGTTTTTGGTATTATGATGAAAAGTGATTCCAGAGTTGGCTTTAGCTTATAAGTCCTTGGCCAAGGCAACAGTGCAGTTTACAACCAGCCCCTCTGAATAGACTGAGCCCCTCGGATGCCCTCCAGTCCTTAAAGGTTAGCAATAAGAGCGGAGCACGGTGGCGCACACCTGGGATCCCAGCACTTGGGGAGGCAGAGTTCCAGGCCAGCCTGCCCTGCAGAGTGAGTTCCAGGCCAGCCATGGACATAAAGAGAAACCCTGTCTTGAGGAAATAAATGCAAATAAAAGTAAAAAAGGAAAGAAATGATGTTCTGAAGACTGTTTTGTTCAAGTGGGACGGGCCAGAGAAGAGAGCAGGCGGACTGTGGTGAAGGTGGCCAATGCATCGTGGACGAGCATGGGACTCAAGAATGTGTGTTTTGTAGCCTGCGTGCTTCCAGGCGTCTGCCTCTTCTCTCTCTGATGTTTCTGGCTTCCTAGTGGAAGGAACTATCCTGGCTATACTAGGTAGGGTGGAGATGGTAGCATCTTGAGCGGAAGTGACACTGATATCCCCTGGCCTGTCTGTGTGTCTTTCACATTTCTATTCCCTTTTTATAGAATTATGTGTCTTTGAAGAGGCTGGAGAGGTGGCTCTGAGGTTAAGAGCACTGGCTGTTCTTTTAGCAGATTTGAGTTCTGTCCTCAGCACCCACACAGCAACAGTTATCACCTGTAACTCCAGTTTCGGGGCTCCAACTCCCTCTCCCCCTTTTTTAAAAAATTTATTTTATTAATCATACAATATTCTGTCTGCATGTATGCCTGCATGCCAGAGGAGGGCACCAGATCTCATTATAGATGGTTATGAGCCACCATGTGGTTGCTGGGAATTGAACTCAGGACCTTTGGAAGAACAGTCAGTGCTCTTAACCTCTGCGCCATCACTCCAGCCCCCCAACTCTCTCTTTTGGACTCTGGGCAGGACAAGCATGTGATGTACAGACAGACATGCAGGCAATACACTCACACACATAAACATGAATTAAAACAAATGCTAAGAAAAACCCCAACCAAAACATTCAGGGGGTAAAAAAGCAACAAGGAGAAAAGAAGAAAGAAAAATAAGCAGTTTTGTCTGCTGCCTTGTGGTTCTGATCACTGACCCTCATCCATTGCAGTGAGTATGGCTTTGCCGAGAAGGTGGTGGAGGGGATGTTCATCATTGTCAACTCTATCACCATCAAGATCCACTCCAAGGCCTTCCATGCCTCGTTTGAACTGTGGCAGCTCCAGGGTTACAGTGTCAACCCCAGCTGGCAGCAGAGTGACCTGCGTCTGACCCGCATCACTGACCCCCGCCGAGGAGAGGTAACAGCGTTAGCATTCTGGGGGTTGTGTGAACAGAGGGATTTGAAGTAGGAGAAACCCCTAAAAGATGCTATTCCTGGTTGGATGGTGCTGTCCCCACTCTTGGGAAACCTGGGTCCTTTCTGCCCAGTGTTACTGCTCAGTTACAGATCTGGACCACTGCCTTCTGTTGTTGGGAGGTTAGTTGAAGAGCAGCAGCTCCCTTGCCCGCCTTGTCCCTCAGTTCTCCAGTCTTCTGGTTGATCTGATCCACAGAATCAAGGGGTTTTACTTTCCCTCCTTCCAGGTTTTAACATTTAAGGAAATAACTTGGCAGACACTTCGAATTGAGGCAGATGCCACAGATAATGGTGATCAGGACCCAGTTACCACCCCGCTGAGGCTCATTACCAACCAAGGCCGAATCCAAATAGCCCTCAAGAGAAGAGTGAGTATGCGTTCCCGTGCCACGAAAACGCCGGGAGGTTGGTATCCGCCACTGCCCTCGTTGTTGTTGGCCCCAGCAGTGGGAGGAAAGCTTTTTATCGTCCGGTTTGGTACTTTTACAAGCCACAGTTTCTATCCCTGTCGTGCGCACACTGGCCTGAGCATCTCCGGGTTGGCTGGTGCTTTTTATAATCACTCAAACCTGAGATATTTTGTAAGAAACAGGCTTTCCAAAGTGCTTGGTGGTTCTTTTCCACCTCCTGGAAGGTGAAAGGCTGCCAAGGAAGCCAGGCCACAGTCTCTTTGAGGCCTTGGTTGGAAGGTGCTAAACTATGTTCTCTGTGTCCCTCAGACCAAAGATTGCAATGTGGTTGCCTCCAAGTTGACGTTCCTGCTGGATGACCTGCTCTGGGTGCTGACTGACTCCCAGCTCAAGGCAATGATGAAGTATGCCGAGTCGCTGAGTGAGGCCATGGAGAAGTCAGCCCAGCAGAGAAAGAGCATGGCTCCCGAGCCTGTGCAGGTTAGAGACAGACTGGACATCTACTTGGGCTGGCAAGGGAGTTGATCAGCCCTAATTTCTGCCAATGTTGCAGGCAGTGAAGGTGTTTTGGCCTGCTGAGGGGTGAGGAAAGTTTTGAGTAGAAATCTTGTGCCTCTTCGGTTTGCTGAGTTCGCTGGGTCCCTCCTGGAGGTCAGATGGAGTGCTAGCCTCCGAGAAGGAAGTGTGTCAGCCTGTCTTCTGCCCTTGAGACTTGCGCTGTCTTGTAAGGCAGACAGTTGACAAGTTGTTTATATGTGGTGTGCCAGGTGCTGTAACAGGTAAAACCTGTGGCGCAGAGCACAGACAAGGGGCACCGCCCACCCAGCAGGACAGTGCACTCAGGGAAGACGTTCTAGATGTGCCTGAAGTCAGTCCAGTCCTGGTATGTGAGAGCGAGGGGGGCAACTCAAACCTGAGGACACACTTGAGTAGTTACCAGACTTGTTGAGGGTGGGCTTTTTGGAGTCTGAGTTGCTTTCTCGGGGTGGTGCTAAGTGAGCATCTAGATAGCAGTTATGAGGTAGAAGGGATGCTGTTAAATTTTGGATTTATTCATGTGGACCTGAGCTTACAAAAAGCATCAGAAGGGGCCTCTCAGAGTCTGGACTTGATGTCTGTCTGTCTGTCTTTTTTTCACTCTTTTTTTTAAAATTTATTTTATTTTATTTTATGTGCATTAGTATGAAGGTGTCAGATCTCTTGGAACTGAAATTACAGACAGTTGTGAGCTGCCATGTGGGTGCTGGGAATTGAACCAGGGTCCTTTGGAAGAGTAGTCGGTGCTCTTAGCCACTGAGCCATCTCTCTAGCCCCTCACTCAATCTTTTTTAAATAATTATTTTATGTACATTGGTGTTCGTGCCTGCCTGTATGTCTGTATGAGGGTGTTGGATCCCCAGGGACAGGAGTTACAGACAGTTGTGAGCTGCCATGTGAGTGCTAGGAATTTGAACCTGGGTCCTCTGGAAGAGCAGCCAGTGCTCCCAACAGCTGAGCCACCTCCCCAACCTCTGTCTCTCTTTCTAAATATTTAATTTATTTGTATTTTATATTCATTGGTGTTTTGCATGAAGGTGTGTCTGTGTGAGGGTGTTAGAAGCCCTGGAGCTGGAGTTAAAGACAGGTGTGAGCCACCATGTGGGTGCTGGGAATTGACAGGGTAGAGCAGCCTTCAGATCCTGACTGACGTTTCTCTCTCTGTTACATGTAGATCACTCCACCTGCTCCCAGTCCCAGTGCCCAACAGACCTGGGCTCAGGCATTTGGTAGCAGCCAGGGCAACAGCAACAGCAGCAGTAGTCGCCTGAGCCAGTATTTTGAGAAATTTGATGTCAAAGAGTCTTCCTACCATCTCCTCATCTCCCGCCTGGACCTGCATATTTGTGATGACAGCCAGTCCCGAGAGCCAGGTACCTATGAGGCCTGAGGCTGACTGGTTGTACATCATTGTCTATCTTGAGGGCAGAGCCTGGAATGAAGGTTTCTTCCTGCAGACACTGGCATTCAGCCTTGGTCAGTTCCCTTAATCTCAGGCATTGCTTGGGGGCCGCCCCCTGTGGTAGCTCTTTGTTGGCATGAAGTGGTGCCCTCCATCCAGCCCTTAGAGGGTGGGGGAGCCACCTGGCACACGGTATACACATGGCTGGCCCTTTTCCCACCGTGCTACTGCAGACCTTCAAGGATCGAGCCCAATCGGCATGAAACTTTTTCTCCCCAAGTCTCTGGAGAAATGCTGGTGTTCGCTAGAGGTTGAGAACCACTGGTCGGTAATTGTAGGGAAAATAAATTCAGTTACAGGAAGCCTCAGTTTTCAGATTTCTGTCTTTGGAGCTAAGGCTTGAATCCAGACCTTGTGTATATACCAAACAGACCCATGCTCTGCCCTCCAGCCCCACCCAGAACCAGAATGTTCAGTTTGGAGTCATTTTGATACTGTGTTGCGATAGTCAGATGTAGTGGCACACAGCTTTAATGCCAGTACTAGGGAGACAGTAGCAAGGGGATCTCTTAGAGTTTGAGGCCAGCCTGCTCTACAGAGCGAATCCTAGTGCAGCTGGGGCTACACAGAAAAACCCTGTCTCAGTCCTTCCCCCAGTTATATATGTCGTGTTTGTATGTGTAGGGAAGTGACGTCAGTGGCATACTTAAAAGAGTATCACACATTTGTATTTGTATTTATTCAGAGTGACTTATTTCTCTATGATCAATAACCTTTTGCTTCACTTCTCTGAGTACCCTCATTTGTGAAACTGAGTGTGATCAGCCTTTGCTCATTTACCTCAAAGCCATTGTCAGGCTCAAGTAAGAGAATCTGCTGGCAGCCGTCACAGTCACTAGACCACTGCCTGCTTCTTCACCACTGTCTGTGCACCTTTTACTTGCTCATGCTTTCTCCTGCTCACACGTGGCAGCTTTCCCTTTGGATTTTAACTCTGCAGCCTGCGCTTTGTTTGCCCCTCACTTACTGATTTTGTGGTGCCGGGGGTTGTGGGTGCTGTGCAGGTGCTGTAGCGCTAGCCACGCCTCCTGCTGCATATTTGTCTTTTGTAGTGAGACTAGGATTCAGTTTCAGAGGAGCACGCTTGCTTTTTCTTCCTGGGCCACCAAACAGTACTGCCTTTCTAGTTTGCTGTTCCTTGGTCTTCAGTGACTCCACTTCCATTTTTAGAGGGGACATGAGCAATGGCAGGTAAACATGGCTTTTCCCACCAGAGGAAGTGATGACTAAAACAATTATTTGTGCAGTAATTTCTTCCCAGTGTTGCTTTAGGCCTTGGAGTGGTGGTGAGTGCCCATCCTAGATGGGCCTCTTGAGTGTGAGGCCAGCCGGGGCTCCTCAGTGCAGTGCGAGCGCTGGATGTTGTGGTGGTGCACACGCGTGATCCTAGTGCTCTGGAGGCTGTGGCAGAAGCCCTGCCATGAGGTTGAGTTCAGCTTGTGCCATGTGGCAAGACCCTGTCTCAAGAGCACCCTTTCCCCAAATAGAAAGAGCACACTGTTGTAGTTGTCCAAGGTATAATTCTGGCCGTTGGGAGGTGGAGGCAAGAGGGTCAGGAGTTGAAGGTCACTGTAGCTATGGGTAGTAAATTTGAGACTAGCCTGAGTTTCATGAGACCTTGCCTAAAAATCACCAAAAATCCCCCCCAAATTATTAGTAATTATAGGTTTAAATTTAAGTTAAATACTAATAGCTTCGAAATAGCTAATTTAAAACAATTACTGTTTCTTACCCACAAATTCAACAAAGGAACCTTTATGTATTTTTCACATAGGAAGCACAGATGAGGGCTCATCAGTCAAGAACATTGGTTGCTCTTGCAAGAGGATCAGGCTTCAGTCCCCTAGGGGTTCATGTGCTACTTAGGCTCCCCGCCCCTCCCTGCTGCTCACCTGGCTCTTTGTTTCACAGGCGTCTCTGCAAACAGACTTACGGGTGGTGCCATGCAGCTGACCTTCCGCCAGATGGCGTTCGACTACTATCCCTTCCACCGGGCAGGTTAGAGAAATTTAACACCTTGAGCATGGCTCCAGATATTTGAGGTGGATTTCTCGGTTCATACCCTGACCAGCCAGCAAAAGGTGCTGGGTGTTGCTGCCTGTGTTCGGAGGGTGCTGGGGATATCTTGATAAGAGACAGCTGCAAACCTGGGTGGTCTTTCGACCCCTCAAGATCACCAGGGTTAAACCTTCCTAGAAACCCATAGTCAAAAGTGGCCTTTTGGAGCCCCAGGGAGTGAGAATTGTATATGAAGCTTGGAAGAGCATGCTGTTCTCAGGAGCCACTCTTCTTATCCCAGGAAATTCTGGGTTGTGGTTGGGATCTTAATTCTGAACTCTTTTTTTTTTTTGTTGTTGTTGTTGTTGTTGAGACAGGATATCTCTCTGTAGTTTTGGCTGACCTGAACTTTGTAGACCAGGCTGCCTCTGCCTCCCGAGTGCTGGGATCACAGGCGTGAGCCACCATGCCCGGCTTAATTCTAAACTCTGACAGGAAGACGACGTTGGAGTACTGGGCTGAACCCTTTTCCTTCTCTATCCCAAGGTGACAGCTGTAAGCACTGGGTGCGGCACTGTGAGGCCATGGAGACCCGAGGCCACTGGGCCCAGGAACTGGTGACGGAGTTTCAGAGTAAGATGCAGAAGTGGCTTGAGGAGACCAGTGTGAGACCATCATGGCACCTGGGGGTAGAGGCTCCCTTCCGGAAGAAAGCAGGTAGGTCTTGAGGACGTGGAGGCTCTTTCTGCGAGGCTGCGGAGATGGCTGGTGGAGGTGAAGCGGTGCATGCCTGCTCACCCAGCGGTATCTCACTGCGTGATGCCAGCGGCGCTCTCTTCTCCAGTTCCCGTTGGCCGCAGTGGCTTTGAACATACAGAGACTGCCACCGGGTTCCCACCCAGAGTGTTGCGCTCTCTTTGCTACTTCATGGTATTAATGTCTTGGGGTTTTACTTTCTAAATTTTATTAATAATGAGCAATGAATGTAGCTACTTCTTTCCCTTTTTATGTAGACTCTTTCTCTGGTCCTGGAAAGAGCCCTCTTGACAAAAGCCCTGCCCTGGGCCACCAGGCTGCCTTGGGGCCTCCAGCATGGAATCGCTTACGCTCTAGCTGCCTGGTTGTGCGAGTAGATGACTTGGACATCCACCAGGTGAGGGCATGGGGGACAGCATACATGAAGATGTGGAAGCCAGGGCCTGCGGGCCCCACTTCTGAGTAGATGGACAGTTTGTTCAGTTTGTGTTGAGCATGGCCTCTGAGAAAGGCCTCGGCATGTTCTCAGAGTGCTGCGTTACAGCCTTCTGCTGAGAACAAGCTTGGACTGGCTAAGGTGTCTTTGAGCCACTAGTTTGAAATTGCAGGTAGGACTTCAGCCATCCTGTGCTACACTTCCAGTTTGTGACCAGCCCATCCCCCAAACAAAAAGATCAGCAGCTTGGGGGTAGTGCAGAACACGTGGGAAAGGGCCTGGAGCATGTGTACAAAGCTCTGGGCTCCCCTCAGGGAAGGCTGTGGGAGGATGGCTGTGTTCCTCGGAGCACAGTCTGCCCTGGTTGCTGTGACACAGGCTCAGTTGTACTTGTGGTTACTTAGGTCTCCACAGCTGGACAGCCGAGTAAGAAACCGTCCACTCTGCTCTCCTGCAGCCGCAAACGCCACCACCTTCCGGCTCAGGTAGCTGCTGTCCATGTACAGTTCACTGAGTATTACTTCCCGGATAATCAGGAGCTTCCAGGTAAGCATCGGGCTGGCCGTTCCCTCTGTGGATGCCCGTCACCTTTGTCAGCTTTGAGGCTGCTGGTTATAGTCTGTGTTTAAGTTAATTTTGTGTGCCTGAGTTAAACTTTGCCATGGGGCCGTGCCCAGTATGCATGATCGATTGTGGAGATGCTCACCTAAAACCTCAGCACTCTGGGAGGTGGAGGCAGGGTTAACAGAGGTTGATGGTCTTCCGGGATCATCCATGGCTACATAGTGAGTTTGAGGTCAGCCTGGAGGGCGTGAGATCCTGTCAAAAGCAAAACAAGCAAAGCTGTGCTGCGTGCAGGGTTGTCTTTGCTGTTGTGATAGGAAGATGTCAGATGGTCAGTCAGTCTGTGCTGCGCTGTCGATGATGGTCCTTGTTTTCTCTGCTTCCAGTTCCCTGCCCCAACCTCTACGTCCAGTTAAATGGCCTGGCATTTACTGTGGATCCTGTCAGCTTGCTTTGGGGAAACCTCTTTTGTCTAGATTTATACCGCAGCTTGGAGCAGTTCAAAGCCATCTATAAGCTGGAAGATTCAAGGCAGAAAGATGAGCACTTGGACATTCGACTGGATGCATTCTCGTTGAAGGTAGGGACTTGTCTGTAGACACAGCTACATGCCCTCCGAGGCTCTGGTCTGCATTCTTGCTGTGTCCACTTGAAGGAAGTAAGAAAATCGGCTTTAGATGCCTCAGACTTGCTCGGAGGCCTTAACTGTGTTTCATTTTCTCTCTGAAGGTGAGCTTCCCGCTCGAGAGGAGAGAGCAGGCGAAGCTGCATCGACCCCAGGCGCTTGTCTTTTCTACGACAGGCGTGATTGCCACCAACACTCGGCACGCCCCACACTGCACCTGTCCTGACCTCCAGAGTCTCTTCCAGGGTTTTGCTGCTGCCGAGTTCTTCCGCTCTAGTTATGGTCACTTTCCCAAGGCTCCGGGGGGCTTCAGCCTTCTGCACATGCTCTTCCTGCATCATGCTTTCCAGATGGATTCCCACCCAGCTCAGCCTAGCCCTGTCCCTCCTCAGAGGCCTGCAGCATCCCAGGATCTTTGGTCCTTGCACTTTACTCAGGTCTGCTTGGACTTTGAAGGCACAGAAAACCTCAAAGGCCATACTCTGAACTTTGTGGCCCCCTTTCCCTTGTCCATTTGGGCTTGCCTTCCTCTCCGCTGGCAGCAAGCCCAGGCACGGCGGCTCCTTTTGGCCTCAGAGGGGAGGCTGAAACCGTCAGCCAGTTTTGGCAGTCCTGTGCACTCTGAAGCTCTTGCCCCCGAGTCTGTGTCCCATCAGAGGTCAAAGACTGAACGAGATTTGAAAAGCCTCTCGGGGTCTGCAGCAGTCCCAGCGTTCCCGGGAGAGGGTGATGCTGCCTCGGAGCACAGAGGGCACGTGGCAGAGCTGGGGGACGTGGCCGATGTCCATGTGCTCGTGCACTCTCCTGCCCATGTCAGAGTCAGGCTGGACCACTACCAGTACTTGGCTCTGCTCCGCCTCAAGGAGGTGCTTCAGGGGCTTCAGGAGCAGCTGACCCAGGACACGGAGGCCATGACCGGCTCTCCCCTGCAGGACCAGACAGCTTGCATTGGTGTCCTCTTCCCTAGTGCTGAGGTGGCTCTCCTCATGCATCCTGCCCCTGGGACTGCTGGTGCCGACTCTGCAGGCTCAGATACCACCAGCCTCATAGACTCAGAGCTCTCTCCGTCAGAGGACCGGGAACTGAAGTCGGATGCCTCCTCAGACCAGGGCCCAGTAAGCCCTCAGAAGGTCCTGAAGGACAGCAGTGTTGGAAACCTCGATGCATCCCAGGAAAGGCTGCATAGTGATGGAGAGCTACAGGACTTTGGTTCATTTGCACAGCAGCCAGCAGGGAAGAGCCATGAGGCAGTCGAGTCTCTGCAGGCCAAGAAGTTGAGCAGAGCTCAGACCGCCAGCTCACCAGCTGCCTTGACGTCCCCAGCTGATAGGGACGCTGCTCTGAATGGACAAGGCGAGCCCATACCTTTGAGGAACATTGAAGGGGAATTATCCAGTGCTATTCACCTGACCAAGGATGCCACAAAAGAGGCTCTTCATGCTACCATGGACCTCACCAAGGAAGCTGTGTCCCTGACTAGGGATGCCTTCAGTTTGGGTAGAGATCGGATGACCTCCACCATGCACAAGATGTTGTCCCTGCCTCCTGCCAAGTGAGTGGTCCTCGGCCTCCTTCAGTCACTGCTGCTTTCTCCAGTTGTGACCTTTGGGCTCACGGCTCTCTGCCATGTGCACTCTTAGAGAAAGCGTGGCTGGTGACTGCGAAGGCTTCAAAGTCAACATCTGTAGCTTTTTAGGGTGTGTAGCCTCACAATTACCGGCACAGACTAGGCTATATCAGACACCCATATTTTGTTCTTGTTCCTAAGGAAACCAAGGCCTTGGAAATGCTAGGCAAGTACTGTTATCACCAGCACCAGGCCATAACTCCTGGTCTAAATAAATATTGTGTGTTTGCTTGTGTTTTGGGACAAGATAGTGTCTTACGATATTGCCCAGATTGGTCTAGAACTAACTGACTGACTGACTGACTGACTTCCTAACTTCCTAACTTTCTCTCCTTCCCTTCTTTCCTTCCTTCTCTGTTCTTCCCTGCCTCTCTTTCTTTTTCCCTCCCTCCTTTCCTTCCTTCCATAATGCAACAAAAATTTTATTAGTGCTGAAACAGGTTTTTTTTTTTTTTCATGTAACCTTCAGTTTTCTGACATCATCTTCTTGAGTCTTGGCATTACAGGTGTGTGCCACTGCGCCTGACTTTGGTGTAACAGTCATTGCAGTGGGTTATCTTGTGATTTCTTTGTTTAATTTGATCCCCATATGGACCTTTGTATTTCTGGTGAGAGCGAGGGAGGCTGTGCTCTTGGGCTCATCCGATGACCAGAAGAGCAGGCCTTTGCCCTTGCTCCTTGTGGCAGCGCCACACTGGTGTCTGTCAGGGACAGAGGAGGAAACAGGCTGAGATCTAACTGTGTGCCAGGCCCTGTGCTGCGTGTTAGAGGTGTAGTAGGGTGAAAGAGAAACACAGAAGCGTCCTCAGAAGGTGGAAGACAATGGGTTTTCTCTGAGGTTTTTTTGTGGTTTTAGAAAAGACAGTGGAGCACGTGCAAGTCTCCTCTGGGACATTTGGTGGCTCACAGACTATTACAGTCAAGAAGTAGCGCTTCTTTTCTTTTTCTGTTAAATAACTTTATTTTTGTGTATGGATTTTTTTTCTGCATAAAAATGCAGTGCCCAAGGAGGCCAGAAGAGGGCATCAAATACCCTGGGATTGGGTTTACAGATGCATGTGAGCCACCGTATGGTTGCTGGGAATTGAACTCAGGACCTCTGGAAGAACAGCCGGGGCTCTTAACCAGTGAGCCATCTCTCCAGGCCCTCTTCTCATTTTTATGTGGGTGTGCATTTGTGTGGAGGTCTTAGGTTGATGTTGGGAATCATTCTGGATTACTCTTCACCTTTCTCATTGAGGTGGGATCTTGGGCAAACCCAGAGCTCATCTGTCCATTTAGTGTAGCTGGCTAGCTTGCTTGTCTCTGCCTTCCACGCCTGAGTTATGGGAGGGGTGCCATGTCCACTGGCAGTTTGTGGGTTCTAGGGATCTGAGCTCTGGTCCTCATACTTGCTTGGCAGATGCTTTTGCTGAGGAACCATCCCCCCAGCTCCTTCTATACGAATTGTGAGTCTCTAATGTCTGTGTGTGAAGTACCTGCAAGGGTGGGCAGCCACGGAGGAAGGAAAGGAGTCCTCAGAAGGATCCATGGAGGCTGGGGAGATGGCTTAGCTGCTTTCCCCAATGTGAACATAAAAGGAAGCTGGGCACACACCTGCAGTCTTAACGCCAATGAGGAGGAGACAGGAGGATGCCTTGGGCTTGCTGGCCACCATTTCTAACCAAGTTGTTGAGAGGTTAGCTGAGAGACCCTGTCCAAAATACAATGTGGTGAAGAAGTTGAGGAAGACACCTATGCTGACCTCCAGCCTTCATGTGCGTCTGTAGACACGTAAGCACACGTGAATACATGTGAGCGCGCACAATGCAAAAGGGGGTGGGAGGTGTAATAACACTAGTCTAAAGGTCTCTGTGTGCCAGCTTCTGCCTTTAGTGTGGCATTTGCCCATTGAATTCTTGTGGGCCCATGGGACACATACTGATTCCGTGTCCCATTCCATAGGAAACAGCTTGGCAAGGCAGGATCTTGTCGAAGATCATACGGCTCCGCTGGAACATGAATTATTACTATTTTATTAAAGTCCTGTGTCAGTCACATAACTTGTGAGTGGAGGGATAAAGGTGAAAGCCAGGCTCCTAGTCACTAACTCTCCCTTCTCTAGATGGAGATGAGGGAGGGAGGGAGAAGAGAGATGAAGAAGAAAAGGATGGACAGACTCTTGAATACCTTCACACTGATGGCCTTCATTTGCCTTTTCCTGGCCTCCCTGTTTCTTTTCTTCTTTTTAAAGCTTTATTTTATCTTATTTTACTTTGGTTTTTCAAGACAGCACTTCTCTGGCTCTCCTGGAACTCACTCTGTAGACCAGGCTGGCCTCACAGAGATCCGAGGTCCTCTGCCTCCCGAGTGCTGGGATTAAAGGTATGTGCCACCACTGCCCAGGTATTTCTTTTTCTTAATTTTAATGTTGAGTGCTTTGCTTGCATTTATGTCTGAACACATGGGCACAGCATCTGAAGAGGTCAGAAGGTGTTGGATCCCTTGAAACTGGACTTGCAAGTGGCTCTGAGCTGCTGCATAGGTGCTAGGAACTGAACTCAGGTCCTTAGGGAAAGCAGCTCTTGCTCTTGACCACTGTGCTGTCTATCCAGCCGCATTTAAGAATTTTTTTAAAGATTTATTTATTTATTATATATACAATGTTCTGTCTGCATGTGTGCCTGCACGCCAGAAGAGGGCAGCAGATCTCATTATAGATAGTTGTGAGCCACCCTGTGGTTGCTGGGAATTCAACTCGGGACCTTTGGAAGAACAGCCAGTGCTCTTAACCTCTGTGCCATCTCTCTAGCCCATCTTTAAGAATTTTTAAAGCTACCCACTTCTGTAATCCCAGAACTCTGGTAATCTAGAACATTAGGATGAGTTTGAGACCCTGTCACAAAAAGACACCAACCCCCACCAAGTTTTTAAAAAAATCTTTAATTAAAGCTTTTTTAATAATCTGGTTGCAATCCTTGTGTTGTATGAGAACACTTGGTGGAGGTTAGAGGACATAGGTTGGTCTTCATCCCACCTTTAGCTGTTGGCTCACCTCTCAGATAAGTCAACCACCTGTCTTTAGCATGTTCTCCTCTGCTCTCCCATGACCCACCCTCTGTGCCTGAGCCGAGCCAGGTCGAGCTGCTGGGCAGTCACGTCATGTCTCACTTTGCGGTTTGTGCCCTTTCCCTCTTCAAGTGCTGTCTGCTTCGGCTCTTTCACGGCCCTTTGGGATACACTTTAGTGCTGGCGCCTGAACCTTGTGTGGTGGCACAGACTTGTAATCCTGGAACTTGGGAAGATCTCGAGATCCAGGCTGGCCAGGGCTACAGGGCAAGACTTTAATTTCAAAACCAAAGGAAGAAGCTGGGTGGTGGTAGCGCAGTACTTGGGAGGCAGGCAAGTGGATCTCTGTGAGTTTGAGGCCAGCCTGGTCTACAGAGCGAGTTCTAGGACAGCCAGGGCTACAGAGAAACCCTGTCTCAGAAAAAAGAAAACGTTTCCTAAAACGCTGTTCTTGGTCATCTGTCCTCTGGCCTTCAGCCTCTTAGGGCAGGAATGACTTGGTGTCTCAGAACGTGACTATCTGCCAGTCTTCCTCCTGTGGGCAGGGATGCCCTTCCCATCAGTCTACCCACCCGCACGTGTCTCTCCAGAGCAGTTGAGTAAAGACTTGCGGAATGGGGCTGTGGAAACGGCTCAGCCTTTAAGAGCTCTCGGCGGGACTCGAGTCAGGCAGCTCACAGCCTTCTGTTGCTCAGCTCAAGGAGGTCTTTGGCCTCCGCAGGGGCTATGCCTCTGAACATACACAAAAGACATGTGCCTGCACCCACATACACACATTAAAGAAACAAGACTTGCAGGGTGAATGCATGTGGCTTTGGGGACCACTTATCACCAGGGTGGTTGGCCTCTTTTGTGAACCCCAGTAACCTTGAGATTTAGTGTTATTAGCTGTTTTAAGTTTTAAAATGCTCAAACAGGAGGAGTCAGAAAGGCCATTGGAGATAGCAAGCATGTGTTCACATTAACTGGCTGAGCTAGGGAAACGTATTAGCCTGAGGTTGAGAACAAACAAGTCTTCAAAGCTGACTTGGTGGGTTTGGTTTATTTTTATTTTTATTTTTAACATAGGGAAGCCATGGTGAAGCCTGATGAGGGACCCCCAGTGACTGGAGCTGCTGCCCGGCTCCGGTTTTTCTCCATGAAGAGGACAGTCTCTCAGCAGTCATTTGATGTTGTCTCGGTGGACAGCACTGGCCCTGAGGACCGGATTTCGGTGGACAGTGATGGCAGTGACAGCTTTGTGATGCTCTTGGAGGCTGGTATGTGGGTATGAGGCCGCATCAGTGCAGAGAGAGCTCTGTGGCTGACGCTCACAGCAGGAGGACTCGTGGGACTGAGGCAGGAGAGTAGACGGTTCTCACCAAAACAAAAGAGAGGACTGGCACGATCGTGTTCATGGCCTTAGGTCCTCATTCCCTAGGTCATTTTTAAATTTATTTTTTGGGGTTTTGTGGGGGGTGGGGTGGGGGAGTCTCATGTAAGCCATGCTAGCCTTGAACTCCCTGTTTTCTTGCCATGACTCCTTCTAGCTCTCTTACAGGTTATTGTTTAATATTTAACATTTATCACAGAAAAAGATTAAAGTCAAATTTTTAGTCCTAGAGCCACAAGATTAGCTGATCAGGGCGGATTTTGTGTCGTCAGTGGCACATACTTGCTGTCTGGGATTTCTTTTGCCTGTGTGTGTGTGTGTATAAATTTTGAAAGATTTATTTATTTTATTATGTTTAATTTGTTGATATTAATTCTATATTCATTTACATGTGTGAGTGCTTTGTCTGAATGTGTATAAGTATACACATTCGTGTGCATGCCTGGTGCCCGTGGAGGCCAAAAGAGTGTGTTGGATCCCCTGGAACTAGAGTCAGGGACTGTTACAAGCTGCTGTGTGGGTGTGAGATCCTAGCGGGTGTTTACAAAGGCAGCTGGTGTTTTTAACCTCTGAGCAATTTGTCCAGCCCTTGCCTGTGTGTTTTGTTGTTGGAAAATAACTTGTTTTTTTTTTTTTGTCTGTTGCTACAATGGTTAACTTAAATTTTTAGAAATGATTTATGATAGTATAATACATATAATTATGTATATATTGTGTTTATGGGTATCGGCTGTCCTCTGCGTTTCTGCAACATGTGTGTATGGTGCTGTAGACACCAGAAGATGGCATCAGATCTCCTGGAAGTTCCAAGGGTCTCTGGAAGAACAAATTGAGCTCTTTACCACTGAGCTGTCTGTTTAGCCCCATACGTCGATTAGATTATGTCGATTAGATTTTAGGAATTAAATTTATCAGTTTGGAAGTCACATGCTTTTAGCTTATCAAAACAGAAACTTATTAAATGATTCCCTCAGAATATTTGAAGGACACATTTATGTCTTTCATATGTTATTGTAATTACTGTTTTGGTGTTGCTCTAATGGAGGCTCTCAGGGTGCTGGTGAGTGCTCTGGCTGAGTCCCAACCTTTTCCTTGTATTTTCCCTGTATTTCTTATTGGGCAAACTGGAATGTATGTGTCTGTGAGGTGATGTATGCTGTCTCACAAATGTGCCGTCTGCTCTCCTGTGCAGCTGGAGGATTGCAGCCTCCGGCCGCCATCTTTCCATTCCCTGCCCTGACAGCTCCTAGTAACCACCATTCTGTGTGCAGTGTCTGATTGTTCCCTGTACCACATAGGAGTGCCAGCGTGTGCTTTGTGCCTCTGTCCACACTGTCTCAAGTGATAGCTTTTCCTGAACACGCGTGCACACACTCCCCGTATTTGCTGGATAATGGGCACTTGTTGGTTGTGTGACTGGGCAGTTGTGAATAGGCTGCAGTAACCATGGTAGTTCACACATTCCTTGACTGCACTACTGTATTTCTTTAAGTATAGCTGAAAGTGGGGTCGCTAGGTCATGTGGGAACGCTTACTCTTTATTTTTCATGGAAAATGTTAGCATTTACTTAGCCTCCCTGGCTGGCTTTACGCCACCAGGACACAGGCACCTCCAACACCCTTAATCTTCTCTTCAGCTCTTCTGCTGAAGAATTTGGCCCTCACGATGACAGGCTGCTTAGGGAGCTTGCCCTTCCCCAGAGCTTTGTTGCAGCCCGATCGCACAACATCAATGATGGGAGCAGTCCCAGTCTTTTTTTTTTTTTTTTTTTTTTTGCTGCATTGACCCGTGTCTGCTCACTGACCAGGGACCACAATTTATTGAGGTTGACGGCTGAGCAGAAGCTCTGATTCCTCTTTAAGTGGGTAATGCCTCATACCAACTTTCCCAAAGTTACCTGGATGATATTTGTCGAAGTTGATCCTGTGGTGATGCATGCCTCCAGCATTCCCGTGGCCTCCTGGGCGCTTATTGATGCCGCTGTGACTGTGGCTTACTTAGCCCCAGAGTTTTTGTGTCTTCTTCATTCTGGATGGCATGGTGACAGCAGAAAGAAAAGAGCAGGAACTCTTACTCTGAGAGCTGCTGTTGTGCATACGCCTGGACTGATTTTCATCGTCCCAGCGCTGTGTGGGGATGGAGTCTGTCGTCTTCACCTTCTTTCTTTTTTCTTCTGCTCTTCCCCGCCCCTCAGTTTGTTTGTGTAGCCCTGACTGTAGACGCCCAGAACTCTGAGAGATGGCCTGACTACCGTTCCCTAATGCTGGGATGAAACGTGTGTGCCACATGGTCCAGCTCTTCTCCACATTCTTGTAAACACTTGTTTTGTATTTTTGGGGGATGGCTGTGGCTTTTTAAAAAGATGTTTATTTGCTTTAGTTCTGTGTCTGTACGGACATGTGCATGTGAGTACTGGTGCCCTCGGAAGCCAGCGAGGGCATTAGATCCCTGGAGCTGGAGTTACAGGCAGTTCTTAGCCTCTGGGAACAGAACCAGGTCTTCTGCAGGAGCAGCCGGTGCTGTGAACCACTGGGCCATCTCTTCAGTCGTGGTTTTGGCTTTTTGAGTCAGGTCTCACTGTGTAGGCCAGGCTGGTCTCCAACCCATGATCCTCGACTGTTCTCCTGTGTGCGTGGATTCCAGGCATGTGCTACTGTAGCTGCTTGCTCACCTATTTATGATTTGTTTATTCTAGTTAATACAGTGCACACCAGACTCTAGGTTTAATGTGTGTACTGTAGAATTTCCTTTCACTTCAAGTCCAAATGTAGTTCTTTATGCATCTATACCCTATGCTGATTATCTGTTGACCACCAGCGGACGTGCAGGTTGCTTCTGTTTACAGGTTGTATTAAATTTGACCAAATATAGCATTTTAAAAAGTTTTTTTTTTCCAAATACAGTATTGCACTTTAAAAATTAACAGTCCTTAGATCCATAAACTCTCTAGTTAGTTTTTAAATGTCCAGTTTTATTTGTTTTTAGAGTTGTTGCTGGCTTTAGAGGCTAATGTGAACGGATCTTTCTGACTTCTGAATTCAATTCTTTCATTACCTTCTTCATGCAGAGTCTGGTCCAGAGTCTGTTCCACCAGGATCTGGGACAAGTGTCTTGGATGACAGTGGTGTTCAAGGGAGCCCTGTTACGGATAGTTGCGGCCAGGGGTTGCCAGAGACCAACAGCTCAGTGTCAGCCAGCGGTGACCTCGTCCTTCACTCGGTCAGCTGCCACTCTCTCTTCTGTGCAGAGGGTAGGCTCTCGGTCAGGTGTGACGCTCGGGACTTACAACTAAGAGAAGCTGTTTTGACAGGTGTCAGTTTTGGTCCTGAAAGTGAATGAAGTATCATTTGGGATTGAGGTTCGTGGTGAGGACCTGACAGTAGCCTTGCAAGCAGAGGAACTGGCTGTACAGCAGCTGGGCACCGTGGGACTCTGGCAGTTTCTTCATGGACAGTGCCCAGGTATGGATGATGGACATTCCAGAAAAGTGGTGGGATTCACCTGAGGTGGAGGAGGTTAGCCCCTGGCACCGAGCCCTGTGCTGTAAGGGCAGCCGATTTCTCTTCTCTGTGGTAGCCATTGACTGCAGGAGGCTCCCTGGAGCTTTTCCTGAACATCACTTACCTCCAGGCCCACCGGGCTTAAACAGGAGGCATGCCCTCTTTTTTTGGCCTTGTGGCTGCCAACAGAAAGCTTTATCTGATGGGGGACTTCACTCATTCATGCTCATTTATTTCATATAAACGATCATTTATTGCAAATATGACTTATGTTATAGGTTTCATTTAACATTTTTAAAAATCTTAAGTAGGTACAAAGGATATTTATAAAGTTTGCATCAAACAGCAACACTGCAGGGGACACTTACTCCTCCCAGTTGCTCTGTTCGCACAGCAGCGGCTGCTGGGAGCTCTCCCCGACACTGCCTCTGACACTGCCTCTGAGCAGTGTCCTGAGCAACTCTCTGCTTGAGTTTAGTGCTCACTATTCTCTTGCTTCACATCTCATTTTCCATGTGTTTCTATCAATGTGACATTTACTTTTGAATATTTTTCTAAATAGACTCATAGTGTTATTTTTTATTTCACAAAACATTGTTATTATTAACAAATCTTTTTCTTCATCCTCTTTCTCTTTTTCCTCCTCTTCTTCTCTTCTTCCTCTTCATCTCCAAGCTGACTGATTCAAACTGGCTTCTCTTAGCCTTGGCTTCTGACTGAATTGCTCTGCCTAGCCTCAAACTAATTCTGGCAATATGTTTTAATTTTCTGGCTCCTCATTCCTGGCTTGTTCTGTCTTCACCTGTGTCTAGCTTATTCTCTCTGCAGCCTGTAAAACTGTCCTAGTAATCAATTCTCCCTGTACTGCTCTGAAGCAGCCTCCCTTCTCTGTCTATTGGGTGTATCTTATCTCTGACTCATTTTGTCAAATCTTTCTCTCATTGTCACTGTTTGCCCCTCAATTAGACATCATTTTCAAACTGATGGCTGCTCCTTCTACAAAGTAATCTTACCTTCATTGTTTAGGATTAAAGGTGTATATAAGGGTGTGTCCATAATCTAGCTAGATCATAATGTAATCCAGAACATGTCTGCATTCCAGCTGGATCACATCGGCCTAGAAAGACTTGCCAGAGCAGCCATGTTGCTGGATTAAAATTCCTGTGCGGGTTGGCATTGGTAAGGTGCAGATGCCAGTGCCAAGTCTTCAGAGAAGGGAGACATGCTTAAATTTGGGAATTGCATGTCCGTGTTTTAAACACTTTTGCTGTGCTGACAGTCCAGCGCCTCAGATTCACGGCAAGGCCTTGAGGGGCATTTTAACAAAGAGTCTAAGGTTATGGGCTCGGACTGCCTGGCTTCAGTCTTACCTTTGCGATACCTGACTGTGTGACTTTGGGCAAGTCATTTCCTGTGCCTTAGTTCATTCCTGTGGGGTTGGATGGTGCTAATATGTTGGCATAGGGCCATCATGAGTATGGGCATAGCTGAAGTGCTTGCAATAGTCCTAGATTAACATGTTTTTTTGGGCTCTCTTTCCAAAGGCACAAGTTCTCAGGAACCCTCAAATCTGAAGACTGGCCACACCAGGCCTGCTGTGGGGCTGCGCTTTGAGGTGGGGCCTGGTGCAGCTGTTCATTCCCCACTGGCCATACAGAATGGCTTCCTGCGGTTCTTATTACGGGGCTGTGACCTGGAGCTGCTCACATCAGTGCTGAACAGCCTGGGGCCTTTCTTGGAGGACGAGGAAGTCCCAGTGGTAGTCCCCATGCAGATTGAGCTCCTGCGCTCCAGTATTACTCTCAGGGTGAGCAGGGCCGTGGCGGGTGCTGGGCTCTGAGTGACAGTGTCTTCCATCTCTTCTCAGTCGCTGGGCAAGTGAAGAAAGGATTGGCATTCTCTGCCAGTATTCAGTAGTGTGGAAATGGGCGGCCCAGGTAAAAGCCTAAACTGGGGCAGGAAGCCAGCTCTCCAGTAAAGTGCTCGCTGCTCAAGCATGAGGACTTGAGCTTAAGTCCCTTCTCACAGTTAAAAGATGTATTCTGAGGAGGAGGAGCATGAACTTCCTGGAACTTCCCGACCAATGAGCTTCAGGTTCAGTGAGAGTCAGTCTCAGAAGTAGTGCTGGGAGGGGCTGGAGGGATAGCTCAGCGGTTAAGAGCTCTTGCTGCTCTTGCAGAGGACCTGAGTTTTTTTCCCCCAGCATTCACATGGTGGCCCACAGCCATCTGTTACTGCAGTTCCAGGGGATCTGACACTATCTCTGACCTCTGTGTGTGGTACATATACATACGAGTATATAAAACATTTATACACATAAACATTTAAAAAATTAAGGAGGAGCATGATTGAGGTAGATGCCTTGGCCTGCACATGCGCACATACAGGAACGTGTATGTGCCTGAGCACATGTGAATCTGAACACACACACACTCAAAAAGCCTAGGTTATCTGTAACCCTGATCCTCTCTTTGACCTGTAACATAATTGCACCAGGCTCCTGGTTTGTCTCAGTTTCACCCTCTCTAGGATGGATGAGGCTTGGTTATGCCTCTTGTATCTTGCAAGAATGTATGGGTGAACTAGCAAGATGGTAAACACATTTGCTGCCAAACGTGATGACCTGGGTGTAATCCCTGGGGCTGAAAAGTGAGACCTCTTCTCACAAATTGCTCTCTGACTTCCATATGAGGGCCTTGGCATGCACACGCAGACACATACAGAGATACATGGATAATACATAAATGTATTAAAATCCGTGGCATCAAACGGCTCTGAGCTGACTGGCAGAAGCATGGGCATGCTGCCCTGAGCTAGGTGGATTAGTCACATGGTTCCCTCTCTCTCCTTCAGGATGATATCCCTCCTATCTATCCAACATCCCCTGGCCCTGTCCCCATCACTTTGGTAATGGACCATCTTGTGCTGAAGCGGAGTGACGATGGTGTATTTCACCTTGGCGGTGAGTCAGGCCTCTTGGCTTCTCTGCTTTGTCTCTTTCTCTGAGAAGTCAGCATGTTGACAAGGAACTGTCAGCTGTTGGCAGGCATTTTTCACTTAAAATGGCCATTATTTTTCCAGCTCCTGCTCAGGACAGACCATTGGCTGAAGTACCTGAGAAGCAGCAGCTCCCAACTGAACAGGTGCTCCCGGTGCCCACAGGACAGGGTTTGGTAGGCCAGGTGAGGACCGAGCTAAATGGAAGCTTGTCATAAACATCTAGGAGCTGTAACTCGGGAAGCAGTTATACAACTCAGGGGTCTAAAAGGCCACCTGTTGTGTACAGCATGTGGTTTGGCCTCCTGCCGCTAGCAGCAGCTTCGGAAGAGATGGAAGAGGCTCTGGACAGGAGCTGGCGGGGAGTGTCCACTGCTGTCCCTGTCCCTGTAGCTGATGGGCTCTGCAGAGGGAATTGGGCCCTTGGGAAGCTGCTTGAGTTTTGTTTTTTGTTTTTGTTTTTGTTTTTTTTCTATGCAAAAGGTTTATTAGGGTATGGAGGGAAGGGGGGGAAACAGGACATGATGGAGAGGGAGAAAGAAAGGGGAATGGGGAGCCCTGAGAGAGAGAGAGAGAGAGAGAGAGAGAGAGAGAGAGAGAGAGAGAAGCAAGAGTAAGAGGAGTGAGAGAGAGAGACCGCTGCTTGAGTTCTTAATCACTGCCCCACTTTGCTTCTGTTGAGGTCCTCCTCTCTACCTCGTTATTGGTGGTTGTTGCAAGGAGATACTGCTTGTTCCCTAATGGTGAATTATTTCTCCTTCAGGGGAGAGAATTGCCCACCATACAGCAAGAGCTTATGGACACCAAACAAGCACTGGCCATTGCCAACCAGGACAAAGAAAAACTTCTTCAGGAGATTAGGAAATACAACCCTCTCTTTGAGCTTTGACAGCAGCTCAGCTGTCTGTGCCAAGGAGATATCACCAGCAATAGCGCCACCGAGGACAGAGGTGCCACAGAGCCTGCGGGGCAGGGAGCACGCAGTTCACTCCCTCGTGTGCTTCCTGATGGCTGCTAGCCTGGGTGGAGGACAGGGCAGAGCATGGCTGCATCCAGGAACTGGGATAGCTCTGTACCTGGCTGCACCATGCCTTGCCATTATGTAGCCTTGTAGCCTTCTGCAGACTAGAGAAATCTTCTCAACACTGTAGAGCAGTTCTCTTCATTTCATGGCTGTGGTGTTTGCTTCCTTCATGGCCTGCGTGAACAAGTGTCTGCCTGAGTCAGAACACAGCCACCCAGCGCTTCCTGTGGCACAACTGTAAAGTCCTTGGCCTGAGTTTTGGCATAGATCAGGAAATAGCCCAGCCTCAGGGTTGGGGCAGAGGAGGCCTGTGATCAGGGAGACATGGACTGGTCTGTAGGAATGGGAGCTAGGCTCATGGCATCTTGGCTGATACTCTGGGGTCACACTTCCTGACGCGTTCTTCGCTGTGATGCTGCGACTGTGACTTGGCCGGATCACCCTTCCCTGAACAACAGGAAAGACAGTGCTCAGCTGCAGGCGCGGAGGGTGGAGCGTCTGGCCTGTTTGCACGGCTGTACCTGGCAGGCTGCTTCCTTACTCTTCCGGAGTTCCTGCTCACCTGCTTTCCCGGCACTGCGACTTCTGCCTGTGCGGACGTCAGCACTTAGTGGTTTGGGAGCGAACTGCTACATGAAGTAGTCTTACGGTTAGCTTAGTCGTAAACACCGCAGTATGCTGCCGCACTCCCTCGGTGGCTTTTTAAAAATCATGTGCTTCAACTTAGTAAAAACAAGACCAGAGCCCTTCAGTCTATCTAGGTTCCCTTCTGGCCCTAAAAAAACTTTCCCCTTTCCTTCGATTGTCCACACTTGGCTCCGTGGTGTGCTCCAGGTGCTGCCCAGAAGTGTTCCTAACTCACTTGACTTGGCAAGATGGTCCATCATTGTGAACTGGTGTCGCTACTGATTGCACATGGCGAGGGGAAAAGCACTATGCCATGTGTTTTGAGGGTAAAAAGAAAAAAAGGAACACATTTGTGAAAGAAATGAGGTTGCATTGTTCAGACTTGCAGGACACAGTCATGTTCTTCACGAAGGCAAATTTCAGGACACCACCAGTTCTTGTAAGATTGTGGTTTGTTGCACTGAGGAGATCCGTTACAGACGAAAATAACATCTCCTGGAGACAGTGTTGACAGGTGAAGTTCCCTTATTTCAGATTTTTATAAATGACCTACAACTGGAAATGAGGTCAGATGGTACAGCCTCTAGACCAGAAGAGAGAAACAGCCACAAAGCCGCAGTGAGCAGGGCTGTGACTATACAGCGTGACAGTGAGGTTCATCATGGGGAGGGGCTGGGCTCACCCCCAGCATCACAAACACCGTGACAAAAATAAAGATTATGCACATTTGAACTAATAATACTAAAACATACTCAGGAAAGAACGACGAGCCTTGCAGAGAGGGAGGAGGAAGTGGAGTGCTGTGGCCTAAAGCCTGACGGTGCTCTCAGCATCATTAGGACGTCACTTTGGGCAATAGCAGGACCAGGGGATTGACTTCACACAGCCACTGGGCACTTCTGTTGTCTTTATTTACCTAGGAGATGGAGAAGGCAACGGCAACGAGGGTTCAGGGACTCGGGAGAGTGATCAAGGTGTGCATTGAAAATGACTGTTCTGCAGTGAGGACAGCTGAGGGGAGCAGCTGACTACACACTCAGTCAGGAGTGGCGCAGCTCCGTCACTGCCTCAGGGAAAAAGGAAGCACTTTGAGCAAAGTCAGAAACTTGAGCTTGTTGGAGAAGTGACACCTATATTTCTAGCGAATCTTGGAGAAGGGAGAGCCAGTAACTAGAAAATAGAATTATTCAGCTTCAGGATCACTTGAGTTGGTTTAAAATCACATCCCTTTTGCTCACCACATCCCTTTGGTACCCGTGCCCTGCCTGCCCCGTCCCCCTTGCCTCATGGAAAGATGCCTAAAAAATTCTTGGTGTGCTTTTCTGTTAAACTTGCAGTATAAACATTTTGTGTCAAGGTTAATGCCTTACTGGCCAGAATGTCAGGTTTCTGAGCTGAGGTTGTCTGGGATTCTTGTCCATGTGCAAATGGAGCTGTCTCCATTTTGGCTTCTTTTATGTTGTGGTGGCTTTGGCCTTTTGTGTCTTGAAGTCACCCCTCAGGAAATACGGTGAGATGATTATTCCATGGGACTTTGGTAATGACATATTTTGTAATTCCGTTCCCCTACTCATTGGGGATGAATAGGAGACTTTGCCATAATGAAACTGGCTGTGAGAATCTTCAGGGTTAGGCTAAGAGAAAACAGAATGAAGAGCAGGGCAGCACTTTCGGAGTTTTGCTGTGAAGTTGCAACATGAAATAATACCTCAAGAGACTTGTGGAGGGAGCACAACACTGCCCCTCAGAGGCCTCAGGCGCTGCCCCTGGCCCTCTCTGCTGTGAAGCACTTACTATAGCATGCTTCCTCTGTGATTGTCCAGTTCCTGTTTACATGCATTTGCGCTGGTGTGTGTAGACTAGAGTGAGCCCTAACTGCAGAGATGGCTGTCAGTCTCCAACTCGCTTTCAGTTTTCTGGAGGATTAACTGAGTCTGATGGAAAGCCAGCGTGGGTGCTCTTGCCTCCAAGAGCTGTTTAAACTGTTTTACTTCCTCTGACCTTATTGTGCCATGGGACAATCTTTACAATTCTGTGCTCTGAGAGAATGTACCTGTGACACAGAAAGGGTTGGCACCACATCTCACAGACCCTGTAATTCAAATGTCTGCTGTTACTTCATGTTAGTTTCTCCTTAGCGGATCGAGAGATTGAGCATGCAAAGATTGTGTGAGTTCTGGGTGGAAATTTTCTATTTCAGACCCCTTTCTTTGATCTTCAAGCCTAAATTTCTGACATCAGTGATGCCAGGCCACAAAACTGGAAACTGTTTATTACCCCAAGCCAGCAGAATAACATCTGGTGAAGACTGACAGCTGTGGCTTAGTCACTCCTGGAGACGCAGAGGCAATGCATAATCCTAGGTAACTAGGGCATTGCTCAGGACCACCACATCTACCAGGGCATTCTGTTTTTCCAGGGTGGGTGTGAGAGTGGCTGTTAGTGGAGGCATTTTGTCCCCATGGCACAGGGAAATACGCTGTAGCTAACTTTTTACAGTGAGGCCTTGCTAAGTGGCCAGACTTGGGATTTGAGCTTCCTGTCTGCTGTTATGTCCCTGCCTCATCTTGTATCCTATATCAAAATAAGTATAGCTCCTGTGTTGAGAATTTCCTATTAGCGAGGAAAAAATTGTTTTTGTCAGTTTACTAGGTTTTGATCAAAATTTGCTTGAGTCTTACGACGTTCTTTGTGGAATGCCCTGCTGAAGTGTCTTCTGCCTTGGCAAAGCCAGTGAGCTTTAACACGAGCTACCAAAAGTCACAGCCGTCCAGTTCCGTGTGTCTGAGCTGTTTCCCTAACTCAGGGTGCTAAAAACAAGAGCCTTGCTCAGGAAAGCTTCAGCAGAGAACAGTTCCCAGCCTTCTTCCTGTGATGCTCAGCAGTGCACAGGAAGCAGGCCAGTGGATTGCCAACTCTGTCAGGCAGCCTTACCACTGCTAATCACTGTCAAAATCACCCCATTCTCCGAGAAACGCAGTGAGAATGTGTACAATGAACTGGAATCCTGGTCAGTATTGGGAAAATTTAAGTTACAATATCTAGTCAAACCCTGAGTGTACTGGTTCTGTGAACCACCTGAAAAGCAAATTAAACATTATTGAACGGTGTTGGTCCCTGTGTATCTGTTTATAGGAGTTGAAGTAGGTAAGCCTGTACGTGGTTCTTTTTTGCTATGTACCCAGTTGACCTCAAATTCACAAGTCTAGCCAGATGTGGGGTTTACTTGGGCTGGAAACAATGCTTGATGCTGGGGATATGCCTCAGTTATCACACTTGCCCCAATCCATCCCCAGCACTGCATGAACCAGCCCGGTACAGCGGCACACCCATAATCCTAGTACTGGGGAGGTAAAGGCAGGAAGATCACAAGTTCAGGTTGTCTCCTTGGCTACACACATACATACCTTTTTGGTTTTTTATTTTTTTGTGTGTGTTGACATATGTCATGTGAGTCTTTGCCTGTGTAGGTCAGAAGAGGCATCTTCTAGAGCTGCAGTGCAGGACGTTGTGAGTGGCTGATGTGGGTGCCGAGAACTGAACGTGGATCCTGTGCTCTTAACTGTTGAGCCTTCTCTCCAGGTCCAAATTTAAGGTTCTTGTGGATATGGGAAAAGTTTACTTATTTTCAGGAAAAAAGGGCCAGGTGTGGTCCTCCCCCCCCCCCCCCCCAGTACTCTGAGCTAAGGGCCAGCCTGGTCTAAGACTGTCTCAAAAACTTTTTTTTTCTTCCATGAGAAAGCCAAGATTAGTGCCAGGCATAGTGATGCTCTGTGAGTTGGAGGCCAGCCTGGTCTACACAGTAAGTTCCAGGACAGCCAGAACTAGTGAGACCCTAACATGCTGGGCGGCGGTGGTGGCGTACGCCTTTAATCTCAGCACTCAGGAGACAGGCAGGCAGACCTCAGAGGCCAGCTTCGTCTACAAAGTGAATTCCAGGACAGCCTGGGTTATACAGAAAAACTCTGTCTTGGAAAAAACAAACCAACAACAACAACAAAAAAAAAACAAGACTAGTTTTATTTAGACACTGGAAGAATGATGAATAAACTTTTCTACACAAGTTGGAAAGCCTGTTGTACAACACCCAACGTATTTCACTGCTGTGACTATCTTCACAGCAGATGGTCACAAGTCAGTCAGACTTCAGCGTGACGCCGCCATTGTTCTTACTCTCTCTGAAAGCACTTCCCTCTCCTGGAGATACTAAAGGCCTTGTATCTTCAAACTAGCCAAGAAAGAGTGAAATTCTTCAAAATGCCAGAAGACAGTCCACGATTGAGTGAAGGCAAGTCTGAGCCACACTGAGCCACCTTGCAGGTGTGACAGACACATTAAAATCAGCACCGTGAGTCCTTGGAGCGCCAACAACTGAGAGTCCGGGACATTCTCAGTCAGAGCTAGAAGAAGGTTATTTTCTTGTGCTTTGAGCTGGGGATTTGCCCCTTGGACTTGAGCCTCCGAACAGCTTCCCTCATGTGCTTGGGCTGCAGGGGTGGGATCTCTCCCCACTTCTCACACACGTCCAGGGCTGGTGTGGGGAGAAGAGACAATACCATAAGATTTGCTAACCACAACCCTTGAGTTTTAATTCTGGCTTTTGTGAAATTTGTCAGAGAAATAAATGAAGATGTTTCCCCTTAAGAGAACGATATAAGCTGGGCGCAGTGGTGCACACCTTTAATCCCAACACTCAGGAGGATCTCTGAGTTTGGAGACCAGAGGGAAGACTCTCATGGGGCATTGCTTTTCTTCTCACACTGAAAGGCAGAGGGTCTGCTGAGGAAATATACAGAACTGTTTTTGTCACCCTGGGCTAAGGAAAGGGATTTCCTAAGTGGTTGGTCTCATACCCATCCCCCCAGCCTCATCCACCCAGTAATAAAAATTACAAGAATAGCCATGCTCTCAAGACAAGGCTTCCTATAGGATCAGCTTCTAGTGCAGTTGGAAATCCCCAGATCCTTAAATGCCTTGGGATAGAGATTCTTGAAAATAAGATCTCCGTGACAGCAATAAGCAAGGCCACTCACCTTCTTCTACCACCTCCCCAACAAAAACTTTAGAAATACCAGACATGGCAATGACAACATTCTGAGACACAGAGGTGCCGGTGATGGACTGGATTAACTGGGGAGAAAGGAGAAGAACTGCGTTAACACAGTCAACAACTGGCTTTGGAAGGCAGCGACACTGAGTGAGGGCCACACTGAAGGCCGAGTGCTAGAACAGGCTAAAATGACTGTGGCTGGAGAGACAGCTCAGTGGTTAGGAGCGCTTGCTGCTCTTTGGGGACCAGCATTCAGTTCCCAGCACTGACAACCCCCTCTAACCCCCCCCCCCGGCAGTTGAGGGGAGCGGAAGCCTCTTCTGGCTTTCCTGGGCACCCTCACATGTACATGCCACACGTGTGTCATATGCTCACAGACACACCAATTGAAAACACTCTAAAACCCTCAAGGGTTAGTGTGTGTTACGACTTGCTCTCCTTGGCATACAAAGCTGGAGGCGATTGTCTCTCCCTCCTAGCCATCTCACTTGAGAATGCTGACGGCACAGCTGTGGAGCCTAGCTCCCTCCCCGCACAATGGGGACAACGAGCACACACAGTCCATCCTTACCCTTTTAATGGCTGCTTTAGGGAAAGCTGACCGGCGATACATTTCATAGCGGTTCAGCTGCTCCTCAGAAAAAGAAGAGACCAGGATTCTAGACAAAGATTCAGTAATTAGTTGGTTAATGAGAATACTAAGGGCATAAGTCAATAAAAGCAAGCCTCAGACAAAAATGTGTTTCAGGGAGTCAACGGCTTTAGGCTTGAGGAATGTCAACAGAACATTTCCAGTCCTAAGGAACTTTGGAAAGAGGAGAACAAAACACAATTTCCTTTCATTAACAACAAGCAGCTGGATGTGGTGCTGCATGCCTTCTCAGGAGTATGAGGAGAAAATAGTCTGCTGACTGCATGTCACACCAACGTTCAACACGTAACAGAATTTATGCGCACATCAGGGTTCTTCAGTGTTAACAAGTTTAGACAGAAATATTAAAAATATGTACAGTCATTAGAAAGCTTGTGAGACACAATACCTCAGGCTAGCCTCAGGAGAAACTTGAACTTCTGATCCTCCTGGCTCCACCTCCCAGAGAGTGGGACTACAGGTGTGTTAGAACATCTGGTTTTACTCTGCTGGATCAATCACACACAAGCAATCTACAAAGTGAGCTCTAGCCTCAGCCCTAAGACTTTAACATTCTTGAGTCTACTTACTGTGTCTGTGTGGTGTTTGTCTGTGTAGTGCGGACACTCATGAGGAAAGACAACTTGAGGGAGTCAGTTCTCTCCTTCCATCATGTGGGTTCTGGGGATTGAACTCGGGCCGGCAGACATGCTGGGCCTTATCACTAGCCCTATATTCCTCAAAAACAACAGACTTTTCAAGGGTAGTATGTTTGCTTGTTGGTCTGTCCGTGCACATGTATGTGCAGGTGCCCATGGAAGCCAGAGGGAGGGCCAGATCCCTTGGAACTAGAGTTACAGGCATTTGTAGGCAGCTTGATTTATGAGTGCTGGGACCTTACTGGACCTCTGTTAGCAGAGATGGCTCTTAACTTCTGAGCATTCTCTCTATCCCCCATTATAGTTAATTCTTTTAAATAAATAAAAAGACGGCTGACCCAGTTTTAGAAGATGTACCAAAGACTTAATAGGAAATTCCCAACAATATCAATGGCCAAGCAAAATGGAGAAAAAAGCCCAAAGAAACATTATTACAAAGAAACCGGAAGATCAGTTTATCTTGGAAAGAAATGGAAAGATGTAGAGATGTGCCCAAAGATGTAATGCAATGTTGTTAAAAGAAACAAATTTCAAAACCCCCAACCACAATAGTTACAGGGATTGATGGTATGGTTCAGGTACAGGGAGATGCAGTGCAGCCAGGAAACATGTATTTATGAGGATGCTGTCTGCACAAATATACCCAGAGAAGACGTTCTTGGGATAAGCTCTAGCAGCTGGATTTTTTAAAATTTTTATTTCTTGTATTTTGAGTTGTTTGCAATGAGCCTATATTATTGCAACCAGAAAATAAAGTCAAGTTTTTTTGAATAATGACTTTGATGTATACTGACCAAATGTAATATAAAAACAAAACATTTTGAAATAGAAATTATTTAATACCCTGATATTTATGTACTTATTTTGTATATGTCAGGAGTATGCCTATGTCTGGTAGTAAGAGGACAATTTCCAGGAACTTGTTCTTTCCTAGGAACTTGTGGTTTCCTAGGATCAAACTCAGGTCATTAGGCTTAGTGGCAAGCACCTTTATCTGGCATCTTGCTGGCCTGAAATTATATCTAGGTATACCGGCTCATGCCTGTCATCTCAGCACCAAGGAGGCTGGGGCAGGAGGATCAACAGTTTAAGACTGACCTAAACCTCATGAGACCCTATCTCAAAAGCAAACAAGCAAGCAAGACTGAACGTGCAGAGCTGAGTTAGAACCCTGAAATCAGGACAGTCAGTGACTCACTGCATCTTCTGAATCTCATCCTCGTCCACTTTCTGCTTCTTCTCCTTCTTTTCCTTGGTGTCTAGTTTCAGTTTTTTGGCTGCAGGAGTAAGTAATGCTGAGTCTTCCCTTTCAATGGCTGTTAAGTCTGAAACGTCCTGACTCTTGAGCTAGGAAGATGGACAGAAACTCTCATTACATATTTGGTATACTTTTCAGGCAAGGTCATCAAATGTCCTCCTCTTTCCAGTCCAGCAAATCCGCCTAGGCAGCAGCTGTCTGGTTCTAGGCATTGCTTATACCGCCAGCATAAGAGGCCATCTGTCTCCTGAAGGAGGATTATAGCCCAGCTGGGAAAGAAAATGAATAATCCAGTTTAGCCGTGACCACATAGAGGTCCTGGCTCTGTTTAATATGCTAAGGGGAAAACGCCAAGGATCCAAACAGCCACTCTCCAGTGGGCTCACCCTTCCAACCTCACTCCAAGGTGTCAGGACAGTTTTCTCCATTCAGCAGTGAGTGTGTCTAGGGAGCACTGCCCAACAGTGCTCTGTTCTGGCCCTTTCTCTACTGGATCATGAGATCTTTCCCATTACTAGACTAGAAACATAAGAGTCTCCCTACGTAGCCCTAGCAATCTTGAAATGTAGACCAGGCTGGCCTTGAACTAAGAGATCTACCTGCCTCTGCCTCAGTGTGAGGATGAAAGGGCACCACCATGCCCAGTTTGGAAATTTTTCTTTTCACTTGTAATTTACGACAAGGTCTCATTTTGTAGCCTAAGCTGGTGGCCCATCTCTCCCTGGTCTCCAGTTTCTGACTTATTCTGCCTCAGCCTCCTTGCTGGGATTATAGACTTGTACCACCATACTGAGTTTAAACTAAAATCTGAGAGCTGGCTCACAGGTTAAGAGTATTGGTTGTTCTTACAGAGGGTCCAGATTCCATTACCAATGCCCACATGGCAGTTCACAGACATTAGTAACTCCATTTCAGAGGGTCTGATTTCCACAGGGACCAGGCACATACATGGCAAACAAATACACCCAGGCAAAAAATTAATATAATAAAAAATATGTTTAAAAAACTAAAAGTTTTAAGTTATGTACATTCATACATATTGTGTGTGGATTTGCAAATGGAGATCATGGGACAACTTTGTAGACATGGCTCTCTTCCACCTTTATGTGGGTTCTGGGGATCAAACTCCAGTTCCCGGGCTTTCATGGCAAGCACCTTTACCTGCCCCAAACTAAAATCTTTGAAGATGTTTATTATTTACATTTCACATAAGCACTTAACAGTTTTATTCATGACAAGTATAATCCAAACTCTGTCTAGACCAACTTACTATGAAATCTTAATACATCAGAACTCATTAATGAAATTTAATGGTTCCTTTAGAAAGAAATTCATGCTGGGCAGTGATGGCACATGCCTTTAATCCCAGCACTTGGGAGGCGGGCAGATCTCTGAGGAGGCCAGCCTGGTCTACAGCGGGAGTTCTGGGACAGTCAGGGCTACCCAGAGAAACCCTGTGTCGAAGAATAAAGAAATTCCTATTTAAACTCCTATGGAAATTGGGAGAGGGGAAGTGGAGGCATATACCTGACAATCCTTTCAACTTCTTTTCAGCTACTGATCTATCCATGTTTCTAGCTTTGAGCTTCAGATTTTCAATTTTATTTGTCCTTAATTCCCCCCCCCCCCATCTTCCTTTTCCTCCCCTCCTTCCTTTGAGGGAGCTGGAGTAGAAGCAGGTCTCATTTTGTAGCCCAGGCACTTCTGGAATTCATTCCTTCTACTTCAGCTGCCTGAGTGGGACATTCAGCTTAATGTTTTTTTTTCTTCCGAAAACGATCTGTAACATGAGGATCACAAGCTCAAGGCCAGTCTGCTCTAGGTTGACGCTCCTCATAAAGAAATAAAGCAAAATCCCATAAAGTTGTGTTACATTTTCTTTTTCCTAAAAGCTTCAAATGTTTTCATGCCGTCACGTTTACAGAGCCCATTTCCACCTTATTCAATGTTCACTCTGTAGTCTCTCTTGTCATTCCCAGCTTTAAACTCGAGATTTTTACCTGCGGAAATGGAACCTAAACAACATTGAGGTTGTTAACTAGACAGCAATGCTTAGCTTTTGAGGTGACACAGTCGAGGATTTTGATAAGGCTCCGAAACCCCTGGAATTTACATCAAGGACGCTGGTTCAACGTCCCACGAAGGTAAGAGCATGACTGAACGCAGTCCTGGAGCCGAAGCAGCACCTACTACACTTCCGGCCCCTCCTCTGCCCCGCAAACTGCACACTGACAAAGAGTCGTAAGGAGTTCTAGTCCTCCCAGCCTTGGAGGGCAGGAAGCAGTCAGAAACGCAATCCTCAAGCCTCACCACAAACTTCTCCCTACCTCGCTTTCCTCCGCGGCGGCTTCTTTCAGGTCCGCGTCTCCATCCCCGTCCGTTTCCTCCGGGATTCCCTCAGCGTCGGCGGCCGCCGGGGCCCCAGGGGCGGCCCTCATCGCCTCTGCCTCCTCTGCCTCCCCGCCTTTGTCCGTAGGCGACTCCCCAGGGTTGTCCATGGCGGTGGAAGCGGGACAGGGACGACGGCAGCGCCGCCAGGCTAGGGCGCGGTGCGCCGGGCGGCGCGCCGGAGTGATGCTGCGGCCCGTCGCGCCGCGATGACGTCACGCCCACCGGTCCTCGCAGGGGTCACTCCCAGGGGCGCGAGGATCGCTCAAGGGATTCATTCGGACGGAATTTGTTTTAACGAGAGAGACGTTTGGAGGTGTGGATCTTCCGTCTTAGGAAAAAAGGGCTTTGAAAAGAGCGTAGAGTCGTTTGCTAGGAGACTCCTCCTTTCTAGGCAGGCGATGGCAACGATCCCTTCTTTAACTTGACTCTTCCAGCGCGAAGTCGGGGACCGGCGGTTTGCTGCCGACTGACCAACCTTCGGCCGGGGCCAGCCTCGTACTTCCCAAAGAACTAAGGCTCGTGCTCAGCGGGGAGTTGCCACGGCTTCCTTTCCGCTTCGCGGGCATCCCTAGCTCCTGCAGGATGTTATCCAACGCTTTCACTCAGCGCCTCAAGCGTTGGCCGCCTGCCTCGAGTCCGACTAGGGCTAGCGTCCGGAGAAAGACCAGAAAAGACAGTCGCCCCTTCCCAATTACATTTTCCCCGCAGTCAACCAATACTCAAAACTGGGGCTGGCCCCCCAAATCTGACTTTTGAAATGTTTGTTCAGTCTCACGACAACTAAGGAAGGAGGTCTCTTCTGACCGTTTCACTGAAGGGTTCGTAGGGTGGAGCGCGAGGATATTGCCCTTGTTTGTTTGTTTGAGACAGGGCTTCTCTGTGGAGCCTTGGCTTTCCTGGATTCACTCTGTAGACCAGGCTGGCCTCGAACTCACAGTGATCCGCCTGCCTCTGCCTCCCTGAGTGCTGGGATCACAGGCGTGGGCCACCACGCTCTGCTGAGGATATTGCTTTTTTAAAAAATGATTTCTTTAAAAAAAAAAAAAAAAAAAAAACCATGTGTATGGTGTTTTGGCTACACTTGTGTCTGTGCATGCGTTCACGGGACCTTGGGAAGCCAGAAGAGGGTGCTGGTTCCGCTGGAACTGGACTCAGCCTGTTGTAAGGCGCCAAGCGGGTACCGGGAATCAAACCCAGGCCCTCTGACAAGGCAGCCAGTGCTCTTCACCCTACGCCGTCTCTCCGGCCGCTCTCGTCCCCTTCTTTTGAGACAGGGCCTCACTGTGTAGCCTTGGCTAGCCTGCACTTGCTTTGTAGAGCAGGCCGGCCTCAAATTCAGAGACACACCTGCTTCTGCTTCCACGTGTTGGGATGAGCGACGTGCGCTGCAACCTGGCGAACCGCTGGGTTAACTCTCCGGTCTCGCCTCCGGGAGGCACCAGGGGGCGGGATTTCTCAAGTCTGCCTCTAGGTCTCCGCGCCGATTCCGAGTTTAATCTTTGCGTCTTGAATGGAACCGCGCGTAACCAAATCTCCTTTGTTGCTACAGTGCCCGGACAAATTACCGTGTCTCCAGCCCCACGAGGTCGCAGACCTTGGGGAAGGCGAGCGCTCCGGGAGGTTCCGACAGGTCTGCCGCGCGTGCGCTCGGCCACCCGCGGACGGGCGGGCGCTCTGGGCGCGAACCCCGCCGCCGCGAAGCCGCGCTCCGCTCGCCGGGCCCGGGCTGGGCCGCGCTCGGTCACCTGCGGGGCGGCCCCGCCCACTAGGTGGGCAGGGAGGCGGGGCGCGGGGGCGCGGTGACGCGTGACGCCGGATCCCGGAAGTGACGCGCCGCGGGGGGGGTGGTGGGAGGCCAGGGAGGCGGGGGGAGAGGGGGTGGCGTCCCCGGCCGGTTTGAGGGGTGCGTTGCCCGGAGACGGAAAGTTTGGGAGCCGGAGCGGGCTGCGCGCGGCCCCGGGTGGGGGGTCCGAGGGGTGGCGGTCCCGGGGATGGGGAAGGAGCAGGAGCTGCTGGAGGCGGCCCGCACCGGGCACCTCCCGGCCGTGGAGAAGCTGCTGTCCGGGAAGCGGCTCTCCTCCGGCTTCGGCGGCGGCGGCGGCGGCCCCGGCGGCGGCTCCGGGGGCGGCGGCCTGGGGTCCTCCAGCCACCCGCTCTCCAGCCTGCTGAGGTGAGTGCGCGCGGCGGGGCTCGCGGCCGGGGCGGCGCGGGGTCCCTGGAGAGGTCGCGGCTCCCGAGGCGCGCGCGGCGCAGGCCGGGCTCCCGGCGCCTGGCGTCGGCGCTGCGGAGGATGGGGGAGTGCCCAGGTGGCAGCCCGCGCCGCATGGCACCGCTCGGCGCTCACCCTCGCCCGCCCCGGGGTGCCCGCTGTCGCGGCTCACAAAAGCCGCGGCGGAGCGGACCGAGTTCGCCGAGCCCCTCTCACATCCTGCGGGGACTCCCACGCCGTGCGGGTCCTCGCGGCTCCCCTGGAGCCCGTTCGCGTTTCCTTCTCCGAGGAACTTGGAACGGTCCGCCGGGCTGAGCGGGACCCGGCTTTTGTTTGTTTTTAAAATTGTTTCTGCGTTCATCGCGCACCAGGGGCTGGGTCTTCGGGCCCCTCTTGTGCCTGAAGCTCAGTTTGTCGTTTTCTTGTGGTCATTCTCGCTGGGTTCGTCCAAGTGGCATATGCTCGTTTCCCCTGGGGACTTAATCGGTAAGAAACCAAGGGTTGGAAAGATTTGCTTAGGGAGGCTGAGGTGCGTTCAGCTTTCTAAGATCTGTTAGACGCTTGAATCCGGGGCTGCAAGGCTTCGGTGGGGTGGGAGTCACTCTTTATTTTACAAGGGGGATTGGAATACTCTGTCCCAGTGCCTGAAATGTGTTGGTTCAGCAGCGCTTTCGTAGCTGTTTTCTTTTCCTTCCTTGTTCTTTTGAGGTTTTTAAGAAGTGGAAGTTCAGCTAGAAGTGGCTGTGGGCGCTTCTGTTCCCCATTGGTTTATGTACCTTCAGTTTGAGGGAGCGTGGAGAGCTTGCACCCGAGAAGCCCAAGGTTCCACTAAACAGGTCTTCCGGTCTGAGGCTCAGGCCAGATCTTTTCAAGAAGATTTTGAAAAGCACTACAGAGGAGCTCTCCCCTTCCTTTGGGGGGGAAAAAAGACCCAATTCTGTTGGCTGCAATTTCACCAGTCCCTTGAACAATACTGGCTTCTAGTAGGTACTCAAGATTTGTTGACTAGATTAGAAGTGCTTTTTGGAGAGAGAGAGAGGAGAGAGAGAGAGAGAGAGAGAGAGAGAGTGTGTGTGTGTGTGTGTGTGTGTGTGTGTGTGTGTGTGTGTGTGGCGCGCCCCTGCGCACACACTCGTGAAAGTGGACATCCGGACATCCGTTGTCTTCTTCAGTTGCTTTTCATATTCTCTGAGACTGTCTTTCAGCAAACCTGGAGTTTGCTGACTGAGCTAGACTGGTTGGCCAGCAGTCCCCGGGATTCCCCCTTCCTCTGCCTTCCCAGGACTCAGGGTTACAGTCACACACAGCCACGCTGGTTTTCTCCCCCCTTCTTTAAACATATGTGCTAGATTAAATTCAGGGGTCCCTGTTTGCTGAACAAGCACTTTAAGGACAGAGCCACCTTCTGGGGGTGGGGCGGGGGTTGATCTCAGAATACATTGGTGTTCCTCACTGGTGGTGGCCAGACCTTGGGAGTGCAGGCATCGCTTGGGGTGGCTTGGCGGTCAGGACCTCCAGGGGAAGGTGCACTCAGGCTGACTTTGGAAGCTGGGAAGGTTTGGGTAGATCATGTAGCAGCGTGGGGAGTGTTCCAGGGAAGCACACCCTGATCAAGGCAGAGAAAGGAGACTTCTTTGCTGTGTGTGGGCTCCTCTGGGAACTTCCTGCTTGGGATCCTGGGGAGTCGGGCCCCTCAAAGGTAAATAAGAATGGCTCTGGACACTCCTGTCTCTAATATTGGCAGTCTTTCTCACGCTTATAGTCTCATTTTCTATGTTAGTGCCAGGTGACAGCGTCCCAGCTTCTCCTAGTTAGGGTTACCATTGCTGTGGTGAAACACCAAAAGCTGTTTGGGGAGGAAAGGGTTTATTCGGCTTGTAGTTTCACATCCTAGTCCATCACTGAAGGAAGTCAGGGCAGGAACTCGAGCTGGCAGGAACCTGGAGGTAGGAGCTGACGCAGAGGCTGTGGAGGGAGCTGCTTACTGGCCTGCTCCCTGGGTTTGCTTATAGAAAACAGGGATGGCATCGCCCACAATAGGCTGGGCTCTCCGTCACTGAAAATGCCTTACAGCCAGCTCTTTTGGAGGCATTTTCTCTGTTGAGGCTCCCTCCTTTCACAGTCAGCACACAGGCCCTCAGCAAGTAAACATTGAACACATTTTTCCTCTTTTTAGATCCGCCTGCCTCTGCCGCCTAAGTGCTGGGATTAAGGACGTTCATCCCTGGACCTGCCTTTCCCTCACACCCCCGCCCTGTTTTTTTAAGTCCCACCTTTTAGCCCTCTTTTAACATCCTGCAGTTTTGGTGTCTGAGACGTAAGGGGAAAAGTTCCTTATGTGTGGAAGTCCCTCTCATGCACCGATGATGTAGTACCTGTAGATTTGCCAGAACACTCCCCCCCCCCGACTATTCCGCTGGGCGACAGAGATTCTTGCATGCCTTCATTGCTGCCCCCTCAGAGGCAGGTGACATGTCGCTAAGCGAGACTGTGAGGTCTTTTGAGCACAGTGGTTTTGCTGAGGGTTCCCTGCTGCTGTTTCCAGTTCCTTCCATAGAGCCCGAGTGGTGTGTTCCTTCCCTAGAGCCGCAGAGCTGCTGGAATCCTTGTTGGCCCCTGTGTCTAAGGGAGGCTACGGGTGCCGGTGAGCTTCCCAGGCTCCTCCTCCTGTGACTGGTAGGGCAGGGAGGACCTTTAGGCCCTCGTTACAGTGGGCGTGTCATTAATTAGGGATGACATTAATTAGCCTACTGACAGGTTGAGGTCACACATTTAAATAACCACTAGGTCAGCATGTCCCTACTGTAGGTTTGGCGATGGTGGAGGTGCTCGAGGCCTTGCGTATTCATCCTCTTTCTCTAGGAGTCTATGGGCTCGGGGTTTGGTATCTTGACCGCATTTCAGCAGATAGATCCTAGCCTCATTAGTCCTGTGAACTGTGGCCCACCTTTCTCGGGAAGTTTAAGGAGCTTATAGCTGCGCTGGGTATAGATTACCCCCACCCCCCCAGTTCATTCCACAGAGGTTTTATTCTTTGTGTGCGTGTGTGTGCGCGCGTGCATGTCACATATGTGGAAGCCATTGAGACAGTCTCTCAGGATTTCTCCTGTTTGCTTCCCGCCCAGCCCTGGGTTTACAAGCAGACTGCACCACGCCTGGCGCTTTTATATGGGTGTGGATCGCACGTGGGTCCTCATGCCTCCAGGGAAGCGCTTCCCTAGCTGGGCTATCTCCCCGGGCCCCAGGGTCTGTTCTGAAGTTACTGCTGCCCTGTCTCCTCACATGCCTCTTCTCTCATAGAGCCCTCTTCTCCCTGGCTCTCAGTGTCACGTGGCCCGATGGCGCTCCTACACGAAGACCTCGCCGGCTGCTCTGGGGCACGTGCTGCCCCCCTAATGTGCAGTGGTCACTGTCCCGTCCTTTGCTTGCCTCCCTCTAACAGCTCACCTCTTTGGTCCACTTCCTGGCTAGGTTTTTTGTTTTGTTTTGTAACTGTCCCGAGCCAGAGTCACCTGAAAGGAGGGAACCTCAGGTGAGAAAAAGCCTCCTGATTGGTGGGGAGGGCCCAGCCCATTGTGAGTGGTGCCACCAGGATGGTAGAAGAAAGCAGGCTGAGCAAGCCATATGGAACAAGCCGGTAAGCAGCGGTCCACGGCCCCTGCTTCAGCCTCCGTCTCGTGTTCGTGCCCTGACCTCCCTTAGTGTCAAGTGTGATCCGAGAGTTGTAAGCTGAAACAAACCCTCTCCCCCGTGCTGCTTTTGGTCATGGCGCTTGTCCTAGCAATAGACGCCCAGCCCCAGCGAAGACAACCTGCTGCTGTAATGTTTCCATGTTGCAGTCCTCATCCGTTGAGAGGATATCCGAATCATCATGTCCAGCCTGCTGCAAAAGGACGTACAGGTTCTGTGTTCTGCCGACTCCCGGGGATTTACTGTCCTCCTGTTGCAGCACAGGGCAGTAGATTGTGCTATTGTCAGGCTGTCTGAATCCGCAACCCGCCGACACCGCTGACGGTTGCTTGACTTGTTGGCTCCCTTGACCCCTGCTCTGTAGGAGGAGGGTGCTGTTACCTGCCATGGAGACCTTGGCCCGGGGAACAAGTGCAGGGAGCACACTGCATCCGAGTTCATCACGCCTCCTGTGCGCCGAGCCGTCCTCAGGTCATCACACAGACTTGTTCTGTGTCAAGTGGCACTTGTTCTGTGCAAATTACTGGGGCAGACAGGCTTCATTTATTTTAGAGACAGGGTCTGATGTAGCCCAGGCTGTCTTTGAAGTCATCTGTAGCCAAGGGTGACTTTGAACTTCTGATTCTCCATCTTCCGAGTGCCGGGATTGCGGGTGTGCTCCACTGTGCCCCGGCTCAGACACATTTTCCGTGGTGTTCGCCTGTGTTTCGTGATTTCTTCTCGGAGCAGTGGCAGGCTAGAAAGAGGCAGCAAGGGAGAGGACAGACAGACATGGGGATACCATTCATTGACTCCTCTGCTTCGTTCCAGGGCACGAGATTGCTAGATGCGCTGTGAAACCACCTCTTACTGTACGTTAGCGTCGTTAGGTGCCGTGACAGAATTAGCCCCTGTCACGGGCGCACAGTTAGCCTGTAGCGTTTATAATGGCACAGTGCGCAGACAGACTGGCCAAATGGAGTATGTAGCCAGGCGTGCCCACCTAGCCCTTGGTCGTTTGAAGCCGTGGATGCAGAGGGTTGCGGCTCTCCACACCTCAGTGGGCCGGAAGCACTGCCGCACCGTATCTCAGTGCTGTGTCTCATGAATTAGCCATTCAGTGACGATTATGTTCAGCAGATGTTTAATTTTCTGTCCGAAATGATGCAAGTATAATTTTGTTCCTTTCTGGGTGATTAATAGGTTAGCTGGTTCTCTGAAGTGTCTCGTGCTACAGAGGCCCTGCACGCATGCCCTGTGCTTTGTGTGGTATGGGTTCATTTTCCACTTCATGGACGCACACCAAAATTTGAGAGCTGGGGACAGACACCTTTAAACTTTTGCTTTGGGTGTTTTTATCCCCAAGCACACAGAAGACATGAAATTTTCCTGTAACCAGTTGGCTGTCTTTAGGTTTACAGTGAAACTACTGATTTCCAGGAAAGCCATTTATGTCTGAGAATACAGTAAGATTTAGGTTAAAAGGCCAAAAGGTGAGAGACAATGAAACATGAAATTTGCCTGGTTAAATCTGTGAGTCCCAAGCCATGGATTGGCGTGTGTGAGAGGAAAGACTCAGGGGGGCACATGACAGCCAGGCAGAGATGCGGAGCCAGAGGTGCTGGCCATCACAGAGGCTTGCTGAAGAGGTCCGAGAATCTGTGGACGGTACCTGTAAATGTGGCTTTAAGCTCATTTCTACCCCGCCATCTTGTGAAAAAATAAAAAGAAACAAGGGGAAAATCCACACAAATGACATGAAATGGTTTAAACATCCCGAGAAGAAAACACTGACCATGTAGGATGACAGAAAGGGCACCGTGGTATGACCCTATGGATTTGCCTGATTTAAGTTTTCCTTCTAAGTCTACACAAAGGCAAAGAAATCAGTGGCCCCCAAATAAAAACAAAGACCACCGCACAGATCAGGACACAGGCCTCCCCCAGGGTCTTTCACTAGACTGTTAGTATTTAGAAAACTTTTTTAGGTGCTAGGGTAGCGCCGAGTCCAGGACTGTGCTTGTTGGGCAAGCATTCTGCCACTGAGCCGTGGTCTCAGCCAACCAGTTCTTAAACCAGTTCTGCCTGCATGTGTGCCTGCAGCAGTGCATGCCAGAAGAGGGTGCCGGAACCCCCAGAATCGGGGTTACAGGCGGGTGTGAGCCACTGCGGGTCAGGAGCGGGCAGGGCAGAGCTGTTGGTGACGGAGCCTCTTCCCATCCCGAGAACTTCTTGGGATGCCTTGTTCCCAGTGTGGTTTTGTTGTCTGGCAGCCATCTTCGTTAATTTTGGAGGTGCTATATGGTATTCCGTCCTCCAAAGGAGAATGGTCACCTTGTTCAAAACAACGAAGAAGAAAGAGAACAAAGCAGTCCTGCCACTGTGCTGCCTTACGTCTGGAAATGGACGCAAGGCCAGAGTTTGCCAGTGCCCGTCAGGCCTAGACTCAGATCTGTCCTAGGCGAGAAAAACAGATATAAGTAGAAATACAGTAGATATAAAGATTTTTCTCCAGAAAAACAAAACCAACCAACCAATCAAACAAACCAAAAGCCCGTCAGTCTGCTTCCCAAGTCTTTTTTCACCCCAAAGAGTTTGGGTTTAGAGAGGGAAGTCTGGATCATTTCTGCCCTCATCTTGCTAGGAAAGTAAACACTGGGCTCTGTGGTGCAGACACCAAGGAAAGCCCGAAAGTAGACACTGGCGGACTTCTTGGAAGCCACACTGCCGGTCAGGTAGGAGCAAGGGCCCCGTTTTGGAGCGTCCTGGGAAAATGTTTCCCACATTGATTCCAAAAGATTACGGGAGATTCTTCTGTGGTGAAGAAAATTACCTCGTGTAATGTGTTGCACCCATAGAACATCCTCAAATAATGCTGGTGTGGTTAGAGTTAGTGGTAGCAGCATGAGAAATTATAGGGTAGGGCTTCCAATTTATCCTTCCTCAGTAATTTATAGATCAAGTTCATCTAGTTTACAAATCAAAAAGGCATTTTTAAAATAAGTCAGTTGTCTGTCTTAAAGCCAGCTGTATCTGCTGGCCCTGTCACTGGGCTCACGGAGTCGGTGGGGCGGATGTGACCTATGGGGGCAGAGCTGCCTTCAGGCTGCTGCTCTGAGCTCAGGACATCACTCACAGCTTGTGACCAGGTAGCTTAGGAAGCTTCCCCAGGCCCACGTCCTCAGAGGGAGAGCCGGCCTGGACTGGTCTCCATCTCTGTTACGGCAGATGAGTCAAGATAAAATAGGCAGGGCAGGCATGGCCTAGCATGTGTCCCGGGTTAGTGGGCCGTGGCCGCTAGGATCGCCCTGGGGAGCCACTTGCTTCCACCTTCGCTGGATCCGTGAGCCTGCTTGTGAAGGACTTGTCTTTCGCTGTGGCCATTTTAACTCTGTAGTATTGATAATGCAGGTTCCGGATTCTTTCACAGAGACAAATGTCAGTCTACGCACCCAACAGCCTCGCTCTATGAAGCCCTGGCTAACCTGAAACATTCTGTGGACCAGGCTGGCCTCATAGACATCCATCGACTGCCTTCCAAGTGCTGGGATTAGAGGCTGGCACTTCCATACCTGTCCTAGGAATCTCATTTTTAAAACAGCAGAGTGTCAGAGCTAAGCTAGGCCTTCAGTCTCTTGCTTAAAGTTTGGAATGGAGTTTGGGGGCTGTGAAGTGTACTGGCTAGCTTTTACATCAGCTTCACACGGAGGAGGACTCGGCTGGAGGACTCGGGCTAGAGTTGTCTGGGAAGAGGTCTGGGAAGAGGGAACCGCAGCTGGGAAGTAGCTCCATCAGATTGGCCTGTGGGCAAGCCTGTGGTGATTAATGTGAGAGGGTCTGGCTCTCTGTGGGGATGCCGCCCTGGGGCGGTGGTCCTGGGTTGTATATGAAAGCAAGCCAAAAGCAACAGTCTCCCATGGCCTCTGCTTCAGTTCCTGCCCCCAGGTTCCTGCCCTGACCGGAAGGTGACACAGAAGTGTGAGCTAAGATAAACCCTTTCCCCTCCAAGCTGCTTTCCATCAAGGTGTTTAACGCAGCAGCAGAAACCCTAGGTAAGACACAGGAGAGGTGATGGAAACCCAGCAGTGGGATTGTGACATGGAACAGTGTGAACAGACTCCTGTGTCTGTTCACAGTGAATGTGACAGGGACGAAGCAGCTTTATGCCAGTCCAGGTCAGGGTCTGCACCGCACAGGTTTAGTGCTGGCTTAGGGAATATAATCTCAGTTTCTTTGTGTGTGTTTGGTTGTTTGGTTGGCTGGTTCATTCAAGACAGGGTCTCACTGGAACTCACTGTGTAGACCAGGCTGGCCCCAAACTCGCAGAGCTTGCCGTTGGGATTAAAAGCATGTGCCACTGTCCTTGGCTGAGAGGGTTTTTTGTTTGTTTGTTTGTTTGTTTGTTTTGTTTTGTTTTTTAATTTTGGGGTTGTAGACTCCCGCCTTTATTATAGAAAAATCTCAAAACACAAAAACACACACGCAATTTTTATGATCCTACCACCTAAAGGCTAACTGTTGCAATTGTGCTATGCATACTCGAAATTTTTTTCTGGGCAGTCTTTTTTAAAAATGGAAATGACATCATTCTGATAGTAACTTGTGTCAGACTTTAACATAATGTGTTATGAAAATGTCTCTGTCGTTTTTCTATATTCTCCAGCCTTGTTTTGAGAGCCTTATAATATCTATGGTAGTTAGGGAAGTGTAGGCGTATATTTTTTAGACCTGTTTTATTTCATTGGGGTCTCCTATGCCTCTACCTCCCCATTCTCTTCACACACTAAGTAGGAGAGAAAGAAGGATAGTGGGGAGAAGGGTGGGTTTTCTTTACCACTTGCTGCTTAAGGACATAGTTCCTTGGGGCAAGTCCAATCTTCCTTTCAGGAGATCTCCACCTTCTCCTCAAACCACATCAGCAGCCTCTTCTTCCTCGACAGCCCCTGGAGGGGGGAGCTCTGGCGTTTATGCCCTCTCCAGGTCCTGCAGCTGGCTAAGAGCCCCTCTCAGAGCCCGCTCGAGGCAGAGTCTGCTGCTCTGGACAGTCTGAATCAGCCCCACATCCCACACCTGGGATTAAGACAAAACCACGTTTACATAACAACTGAGTTTTGTAAAGGCACCAAAACTTCCACTGCAAGGAAGTGCCGTTTAACCTCTTGTTTGCCGTGGGGTCTGGGTTTATGTTATTTTTATTTTATGTTTCTGGGTGTTTTGAGTGCATGAATGTCTGCACAGTGTGTGTGCAGAGCCTGTCAGCTCCCTAGATCTGGCCTTACACATGGCTGTGAATTACCGTGTGGGTGTTAGGAATGGAGTCTGGGTCCTCTGGAAGAACAGCTAGTGCTCCTAAGCCATATTCAGCCCGTGCCCGTATTTTATTTATCTATCTATTTAGTTAGTTATATTGAGGCAGGGTTTCTCTCTGTATCCCCGGCTGTCCTGACTCTGTAGACCAGGCTGGCCCTAACTCAGGGATCCAACCTGCCTCTGCCTCTCTGCTGGGATCAAAGGCGTGCACCGCCACTACCCGGCCCATGGTTTTATTTTTAATTGGCAAAGTCATTGTACATATTTATGGGAAGTGGTCTGAAAGCTCGGTGCATGCATGTCCTCTGTCCCGATGATGCTTGTGTTGGCCTTGCTGGCCATTGTTAAACACTTGGTGCTTGTCAGCCGCGGTTGTCCCTGTAGAGGAGTTTTAGATGCGCGGATACTTAACATTTGAGAACTCAGTAGAATGGTAGGTGCAAACTGAGGATTCAGTACTGCCAAAATCATAAACATGCAGCTGAAATTGAGACCGCTTATAAAATAATTGAGGCCTGCTGTCAATGACCATGCCTCATGGTCCATGTGGAGGGAGGAAATGCCTCGTCTATGGCTGCAAGTGCTTCTTACGTTCAGAATGTTGCCTTTGTGCACACATAGAATTTTTACCTTTTTAAGCACATTTAATTAATTACTTAATTATTTCTGTTTGTGTGTGTGCGCGCTAGAGGAAAACTTTTGTTGTTGTTTTGAGACAAGGTCTCACTGTGTAGCTTTGGCTAGCCTGGACCCTGCTGTGTAGACCAGGCTGGCCTCAAACTCATAGAAATCCGTTGGTCTGTGTCCCCTGAGTGCTGGGACTAAAGCTGTGTGCCACTGTGACCAACTCAGGGAACACCTTGTAAGAGTAAGATCTCTCCATGTAATACCCAGGAACGGGCCTCAGGCTTGTGCGTGACGTCAAGAGCCTTACTGGCCAACCCATGTCTGCCCCTAGGATAGGGTTTTGTGGTGTTTTGTTTCTTTGTTTTTGTTTTCCTAAATTATTTGCGAATGCGCGTGTGCCTTGGCCCTTGTAGAGGCAAGAGAATGCTGAGAGGTCCAGTAGCTTCAGTTCTCGCTGCTCTTGCAGGGACCCAGGTCAGCGCTCAGTACCCACGCTGGGCAGCTCCAGGAGGCCCAGCACCGTCCCCTCCGCTCCAAGGACAGCAGCCATGCACATGGTCCCACGTGGACATACACGTGTGCGCAGGACTAGAAGTAAGAGTGGGTTTGTTGTTTGCTTTGTTTTGAGGAGAGGGTGATGGATCTCTTGGAGCTAGATTTACAGGAGCTTGGAGGCTATCCAGCTTGTCAAAATGGGTATCTGAAGTCCAGTCCTTATGATTAAAATTCTTCTTTTACAATTATTATATATATAAAACACATATATATGGGTGTTTTGCCTGCAATTATGTCTGTACACCATGTGAATTCCTGGTGCCCATAAAGGCCAGAGAAGGCATTGGATCTCTTGGTTATTAGCCATCATGTGGGCACTGGGGATGGAAACTGGGTCCTCCGGAAGAGCAGCCAGTGCTCTTACCAGCAAGCATCTTTCCAGTCGCCAGCCTCATGGTTCTGCATCACACAGTCTTAATCACCAGCCAGCTCTTCAGCCCAAACATGGGGATTTTAGCGGTCAGCTCAGGGCTCATGTGCTGTTCGAAGGCCAAGCGTTCAGAAGAAGGCCGTGGATAACGAGTGTGGAGGAGGACACTCCTAAGGGATGCGGACACAGTAGCGCTCTTTTGCTTCTCTTCTGCCTTTACTGCGTGTTCACTGATCACTGCGTTGTAGGACGAAGCTTACATTTGCAAGGCAGGAAGTGTTCGCTCACAGTAATTTTTAGAATTTTAAATTGCTGGCCTTTTACAAATTACTCATTTACTTGTGGAGAAAGGGTCTCTTGAGGCCTCCAACTCGCAGAACCTGTCTTGAACTTGTGCTCCTCCTGCCTCCATCTCCCAAGGGCTGGGGTGACGGGCCTGTGCCGCCAGGCCGGGTTCACTTGTCCCTTCTTTTGGGTGTTGACTGTACAGATCCCCTGTTGCATTCCTTTCAGTTGTGTAGAAGGTTTGACATTTCGACAATGTTAACTTTTAAGGGGCATGTTTAATCCCCCCCCCCGAGATGGAACTCAGGATCTCATGGGTTCTTGGCAAGTGCTCTACTGCGGAGCTACACGCCCAGCTCAGGAGCTTTTTATTGAAAGTAGAGACTAGCTGGGTCTGCGGTACAGGCTTGTGACTCCAGCTACTCTGAATGCTGAGGCAGGAGGATCACAAAATCAAGGCCTGCCTGGGCAACTTCGCGCAAGACCCTGCCCCCAAATGACAAATCTGAAAAGGGCTGAAAATGCAGCTCTTTGATAGAACGCTTGCCTCACCAGCATGTCTGAGGCCTTGGGTTCAAGTCCTGTACCACCCTCCCACAATCAAAATGACTTTTGGAAAATGGAAATTGTCTCAGTTGTGGAAAGGGGGCAGAGTGGTAGTGTTGAGGTGTCAGATAACCAGGAAACATAGCCGAGGGTGTTGGGCGACCACGCTTTAGCTGTATACCATTGTCTCTCCAGGGCCTGTCTGCCTGTGTCCCAGCCCAGTTCAGACACACGGAACAGCCTTCGTCTGTGTCCTTTCACCTGAGGAACAGTCCTTTGAATTTCCGCTCCATGTACTTACTTATTTATTTTGGGCAGGGTTTCTCTGTGTAGCCTCGGTTGTCCTAAACTTTCTTTTTAGACCAGGCTGGTCTTGAACTCACAGAGATCCACCTGCCTCTGCCTCCCTGGGTGCTGGGATTAAAGGCCTGCATCAGTGGTTCCTTTTCCTTTAAACATGTTGCATTTCTCAAGTTTCCTTTTCCGTCATAAACTAAAGTTGAGAACTATTTATAAAAAGCCCTACCACAAGCAAGCTTACAGAGCTGGTCAGCCCGGGCCACTTTCATGAGTAGGTAGAAGACGCTCAGACTTCCCAGTGTCCCTTTGTGTCTTTGCTCACTTTGCTTTTGTTGAGATAGGGTCTCCCAGCCTGGCCTGGAGCTCACCGTGCGTCTGAGAAGGACTTTGAACTGATCCTCGTGCCTTCCCAGTTTGAATGCTGGGGTTACAGCTGTTCGCCACCGATCCCAGTCTGAACACTTGGGTTGGCCTGGAGAGAATCCAGACCTGGCTTTGTCCCCAGCCATCAATGGCTTGGTCCCTGGGCCCAGTCTGGAGAAAGCTGTCCGTTGCTGGCCCTCATTCCCACGGGGTCTGGAGGCAGAGCGCTCGTTGGGTGGTCTTCCCTGATAGGACTTGATGCAGAGCCTGGCCTGCCCTCGTGTTTACGGTTGTCAGCAGTGTACCTGGCTACCTCCTGACCACTGTAGGTAGCTGTGTCAGCAGGTGGCCGAGAACGAGAGAGAGAGAGAGAGAGAGAGAGAGAGAGAGACTCACCTTCGCACTCCTCATACTTGCCTCTGCATGCCTCTTCTCTGTCTACCTTTATAGCTCACCTGCCCAGTGGTTGCCTCCACTTCACAGATGAAACAACAAAGGTTTAGAGGGCTTCAAGTTGGCCAGCCAGGGCCCCATGGAAGAGGGCGGAGCCAGGAGTCCCTGCAGCCCCTAAACCCTGGCTCTCAGCACCTTTGGAACACTGGGGGACTTCATTAAGGCTTTATTTACTTCCCTGTAACAGATGCTTTTACTTACCTTGCTCTGTGCCATGCATTTCAGCAACATTAAGTCACTGTAACACGTCTCCGGGGAAGGGCACGTGCAGTACAGCCCGGTGGTGAGCTGCGGGGAGGTGCGGAGCCTGCTTTTGAACCCAGGCACCCTGGCTCCAGAGGTCTTGCTTAGCCCCTAAGCAGCTGGGAGTTCTTCCTTCTTCCCCAGACTGGAATTTGGAATCCCTGTGGAGCACTTTGATTACATTAAATTAGGCCAGCTCATTTCTTTCTAATCACTGGCCATTTGTCTGGACTGTAGGAAAGTTGGATGAAGAAAAGTCTTTAAACAAACAGCAGCTAACAGTGTTTGGGAGCGTGTGGGAACTGTCGCTCATGTCCTCATGTCTCCCCTCTCATCTGCCTCTCAGGGAAGTCTTGCCCTCCTCAAAACAGGTTCACGGAGCCGTGAATTTCACCTGTGAGAGAAGTCAGTCTTCCGTCAGGCGAAAGTGGTAAAAACTTTCGGACGAGTGAAAAGCCAGGTACACTGCTGCGGCCTGAGTGGGTGCCAGGAGGTGGGTCTGAACAAGGATGAAAAGCTGGAGGTCGTGGGAAGGTGTGCGCGTGCCCGTACCGTACACTGTGTACTTACGCATGCGGGCGCACCCCCGTGCCCATCCACTGCTTGCACGTTTGTCTGCATGTGTGCGCTCCTGGGCTCTAGGCTGTTGTGCTTGTGTCCAGCTGTGGCTCTCAGCTCTCCCTTCCCAGTTCTCGCCCCACCTTCCTTCGTGCTTAACAACCAGCTCCTGCTTTCTCAAATTCAGACTCCACTCTGCCCGGGTCAGGTAACTGTGGCCTGGAGTGCCGAGATGGAAGTGCTGTTTCCCAGAATCCTTTGTGTTTTAACCTCCAGTTCTTCAGTGAGCGCACCAGTGTCCATCTTACTGATGAGATTCAGAGCGGCCAGGAGGCGAGCCTCGGGTTGCAGCCCTCCTCCCGCACAGTCTGGAGGGTGTGTTGTGTGTGGCGCGCACGGCTCCTGGAAAAGACTGGCTCAGAGGCAGCCCCTGGGTCCTGTGTAACGAGCACTCGTGGGACGCGCGATTACTTTACCTAGCAATAAGCGCAGCTCAGATGTGGAAACTGGCAGAGTGTCTGGATTTGTCACTTGTAATCTGTTGCTTTCTCCGTAATTGTCCATAGAAGATGCAGCTGGAGACTCGTTTCCGCGCTAGTCACTCTTCAGCTGTTCATTTTGCCATCATTATCAGACACAGTACAGATTTTCAGAAAGGCGTTAAGTAAACAGCTCGGTATTTATGGCTTTGCTTTCTGGTTAGCAGTATTCTCTTTTTAAAGAGTGTGTGAGAAATCAGACCCAAGGTTTTCAGATAGGGTCTTACTATTGAGTCCTTGCTGACCCTCCCACCTCCTACTGCCAGCATCCCCAGGGCTGGGGTGACAGGTGTGTACTGTGTCCAGCCGGGACGATTGTGTGTGTGTGTGTGTGTGTGTGTGTGTGTGTGTGTGTGTGTGTGT
>NW_026590405.1:5987116-6070490 GCF_907164565.1 Psammomys obesus | reverse complement strand
GTGTGTGTGTGTGTGTGTGTGTGTGTGTGTGTGTGTGTGTGTGTGTGAGAGAGAGAGAGAGAGAGACAGACAGACAGACAGACAGACACAGGCAGTCGTGCACACGGTATTAGTTTAGCCTGCCCGTGAACTGGCTGTATGTTTTTGTACAGACTGGTCTTGCACTTGTAATCATTCTGCCACAGCCTAGCAAGGGCTGGGGGTACAGTTGTGTGCCCCCACACCCTGGTAATGTAGGCTCTCAACAACTTTGTAGCTCACTGATGGAGAACATCTGTGCTCCAAGTCCTTAGCTGCTTCTCATTCCCTTGCCAGACACTTTAGGAAGACCTAATTTTTTGAGTGATATTGCACAGTCATTGAAATGTGTCCGTGATCTTCCAGAGGAATGCGTGTGTGCTTGTGAGTTCGTCCTTAGGACTGAGGATGGCAGTGAGGAAGCATGTATGTGGAGGCAGGTGGCACGGGAGAGGTCAGAGGACAACTTTGTGAATTCCATTCTCTTTTCAACCTTTACGTGGGTTATGGGGCGCAAACTCAGATCCCCAGTCTTGTGTGTCAAGCGTCTTTACCTCCAGACCAGTTGTTCACAACCTTCCTAATGCTCTCACACTTTACTGTAGTTCCTCATAACTGTAGTTTTGCTACTGTTAGGAATTGTAAATAAATATCTGATAGGCGACCCCTGTGAAAGGTCGTTCAGGCTGAGAGCCACCGCTTCAGAGCCATCTCAGTGGCTCAAACTGATTTCTTTAGTTTTAAAGATTTGTTTAAGAACATTGTAAATTATGTGTAGGTGTGTGTGTGTTTGAGTGTGTCCTGTGGGTGTGAACAAAAGTTGTACCGGCTGGTTTTGTGTTGGCTTGACACAAGCTGGAGTCATCAGAGAGGCAGGAGCCTCAGCAGAGGAAATGCTTCCCTGAGATCCAGCTGTAGGGCATTTTCTCAATTAGTGGTGGATGGGGTGGGCCAAGCCCATTGTGAATGGTGCCATCCTTGGGCTGGGGGTCCTGGGTTTTATGAGAAAGCAGGCTGAGCAAGGCATGAGGAGCAAGCCAGGAAGCAGCACTCCTTTATGGAGTCAGCTCCTGTCCTGCTTATTAGTTCCTGCCCTGACTTCCTTCAGTGATGGACAGTGCTGTGGACGTGTAAGCTGAGTAAACCCTTTCCTCCCCAACTTGCTGTTTGGACATGGTGTTTCATCACAGCAATAAAAACCTTAATTAAGACAAGTTGATACCAGGAGTAGGGTCCGATCCTACGCAGAATAAAACTGCCTGAGTTTGGACCTTGTCTTTAGCAGCTGCTATTTGAAGATATAGACAGCTTTTTTATTTTTTAATCTTATTTCCATCATCTATTAATAGAATTCCTCAGCCAGGTATGGTGGCCCATGTTATAATTCTAGAACTTGGGAAGTGAAGGCTGCAGGATCAGAAATTCAAGGTCATCTTTTGCTACATGGTGACTTCAAGCCCAGCCTGGGCCTAAAACAACTAAGAGCCCTCCTTAGAGGTTGTGTGAAGGGTCAATGACGAATATGCGTACGTGCTTAAAGGTGGCTAGAACCTAGCAGGGCAGCTGCAGACAGTTAATATTTACACAGAGGAGACCCAGCCTCCTCCTGGGCGCTCAGCCATGCAGTCGTGGGTGTGAATTGTCAGCGCTGAGGACTGTGGAGGAGGAGCTGGCAGTTGGTTGAGGGTAGTCTGGAAGTCCTTCTCCACCATGCAGCCGTCTCGTCTCTCGGAAGTAGAGTTTGCACCCTCCCACCACTGCAGAGTCCAGACTGGGTGGGAGATCGGGTGGAGGAGGGAGGGGGACTGCTCGGGCGAAATGGAGAGGCCGAGTGGGGCCGCAGACCTGTCTGCCCAGCCCGCACCAGGGAGGCTCCGGCACAGTCAGTGCAGGTGAGAGGCTGCTGGTTGGCTGCTCCGAGGCTGTCCAGGCTTGAATGCTGGGCCTCAGGGAGAATGGGCTGGGAGAGAATTGACAATTAAAACAGTCTCAGCGGGAGTGTGGAGTTCTGTGCTCCCTGTTGGGAAAGATGCACTGTAGTCAAGTGATTGTGGACCTAGTGACTTTCTGAAGTAAATTCTGTCTACCAAAGTGCCGTATTAGGTGAAGGATTTCCTCGCAGGGATTTACTGAGTGCGCTGTTCCACACGCTGCCGTCCTGGGTGTGAGGCCTGTTACAGCAGCGCCAGGCTCAGGCCAAGTCATTGTCCGCCCAGTGTGGGCTTGCTTCCCAAGCCTTATCTTATTTTTAAAAATCTCCTCATTCATCTATTTTAATGCGTGCAGGTGCTTTGCCGTGTGCTTGGTGCTCCCACAGGCCAGAGGAGGACACTGGCTCCCCTGGAGCTGAGTTACAGATGGCTGGGGACCACCATGCGAGTCCTTGGAAAACGTGGGTCCTCCGGAAGAAGAGCCACTGCCCTTAGCCCGGAGCCGCCTCTCCAGCCTCCCAGGCCTTGCTTGTGCACTGCCTTCTGGCTCAGGTGCAGCTCAGTGGCGGAGGGCTTGCCTAGTGTGCAAGGCCAGTGCTGCAAAAGAAAAAGAGGGGGATGCAGTTGGGTACATGAGGGTCCAGGCAAAGAGCTCTATGTTCTTCCCTGGGAGTGTACCTGTGGACTCCAGCCCAGAGCGCCCTCCCTGAGGTAGCTCCTGTCTTGTCCTCTGGCCCTGGGCATTCTCTAGAAACATGTCGGTTACTACACGGTACACTTGGACAGGAGAGGGGGAGGTCTGCTACCACATTTCCAGACACATGTAGTACCTTCCGGAACACCTGTCCTGGGCTTATGTAACTGTTCAAGCGCTCCCTGTCCCATGCCTCCTCCTTTGCACCCTGCTGTGTCCTGAGCAGCCAAATACAAGGCTGGCTTAACGCCTTTCACAGTTCACAAGGAGCCAGTAACAGCACTTAGCACCCAGTCCACATTTCTAGGTGCATTCACGTGATCAGAACTCTCACTGCTCTCTGGGGAAGTTAGGGGATGTGGAGCTGATGTGGAGCCAAAGGACAGTTGGCAGTTTCTTCACTTAATGAGTGCCTTGCTGGCTAGAGGAGTCACGGGAGGAAAGAAGTTTCATCCAGCTGGTTGATTGTCTGCCGGGGAGAGCGAGTAAGCAGTAATCCTGTGGCAAGAGCTACACAATGGGAAGATTTGGAGGGGGTTCCAGCCTCCCCCCAAGAACAGGAAAGGCCTGGGATAGTCTAAGGAGCTGTGCAGGCGGAGGAGGGAAAGGCAGGGCTGCCCTGGCTGGAGGAGAAGGGAGCGCTGAGGAAACTGCCTGCAGCTGCTGAGGCGGAGAGCAGGGCCTGCAATGGGCAAGAGGCAGAGCTGAGCCGTGGCCACAGTAAGAAACTGGTTCTAGAGCGAGGTAGTGATGGACAGGCACATTAAGGAGGAGAGAATTCGTGGGCTTGGGGTACATTGCTCAGAAGATGAGTGAGGGGGACTGAGGACTGATTTCTTTGCGTTGAGAAGGTCATTTCTCCCTGACAGCACTGGTTGCAAGCTGCAGGATTGTGTGGAAGGACTGGATTTTGTGAGTCACAACGGAAAGAAAATGCTTTTCCTTCTTGAGGGGCAGTTGTTGCTTTCAAACACCTCTCCTCGTTTGGTGTACATGGGAGCTTGTAGATGAGGCCTACTGCTCCCTGTATAGACCAGGCTGGCCTCAAACTCATAAGAGCTCTGCCTGCCTCTGCCTCTCGAGTGCTGAGATTAAAGGCGTGTGCACCACACCTGGCCTAATGATAATTTAAAAACAAGCCAATGGATCAGTCTTTCAGTTTGTTTTTTCATTCATTGTTTATTATGCCAAAGCTCCATCTTCAGGTGGCCCTTCCACAGAGAAGCCCTGTGAGGCCTGGGCCGGCCTTCCTTCACCCATGTCAGGACATGGTGAAGTTACTTGTTCACAGATATTCGCAGAAGTCAGCGCTTCCTTGCAGTGGCTTAGTGTGTAGGGGCCGGGAGCTTTGTGCGGCTCAAAGCTCGCCCTGTCTCCTCTTCGGTCTGAGCTCTGCTTTAGGAGCCACCTACCGTGTGGCTGCCACCCCTGTCCTAAGGACTGTGCCGGTGGCCCCAAGGACATGTAGAAAAGACAACACTAGAGGCTGGAGCTACGGCTCAGGAAAGAGCACTCACTGTGCTTGCAGACGACCGGGGCTCAGTTCCCAGCACGTGTCACCTGACTCAAACCACCTGGAACGCCAGCTGCAGGGGCATCTGTTGCCTTTGGCCTCTGTGGGCATCTTCTCATACCCACATGCACACAGGCGCGTACACACACACACAAGTTTAAAAAAACATCTTAAGGAAAAAAAAAAGACCAAGCCAGGTATGGTGGTGCATACCTTTAATCTCAGGAGGCAGTGGCAGGCAGATCTCTGAGTTCAAGGCTAGCCTGGTCTACAGAGTGAGCTCCAGGACAGTCAGAGCTACACAGAGCAACCCCCTCTTGGGAGAAACCCAAACCAAAGCAAACAAACCAAAGTTCCCAGGGCTTTGTGATCAGTGATTCCTAGAGTCCTAACTCTGAGAGGCCACAAAAGACATACCATACCCTTCGAGTGGAAAGGAGGCGGCTTTCCTCCGTGAGCCACGGTCAGACGTCTCCTACACCAGCTTCAGATTTCCGGTTGCCCCAGATCCCTGGCAGTTTAGAATGAAGGTCAGTGGTGTGCAAAGCCGAGACTCCTCGCTCCAGTGCGTAGCCTAGTGGCCACAGCAGCCTTGGGGTACAGGGCCTGTTTCTTGCCTTTGGACTGTGTTGTGTGCTGAGGAGTAGCTGGACGTAGCTGTGTGCCAGACAGTGGGCACCGTTGCAGCGGCACATGTCCTGGCCTACTCAGGGCTGCAAGGAAACGGGCATGCTACCTGAGCCGCAGGGACGGGGCTGAGCGCGCTCAATCTGAGCTCCATGTTGTGATAAAACCCGTAAGCCGGCAGCTTTAATGCCAGGCATGTCAGGATTTCATGGTAATCACGGAGACGGCCTTCCTCAGCAGCTGCTCATGGGGCCAGATCACAGTTTTAGAGTGTGCATTTGTTGCTTCTCCTGTATCAGTCAGTGTCCGGGTTTCTCTGCTCTAGGTGTTTCTGGTCCTCCCTGAGGATGGCACCTCAAAGCTTTCCTCCCAGCAGCCCCTGGAGGGACTGGATGGGGCTCTCTGGGGCTTCTCCCAGACCATGGCGCTTGTGAAAGGCCAAGGTCTTCAGGAAACAAGGGCTGAGAATAAGTAGCCTCCAGGGCAGGGCAGGGCAGCATGTGCTTGGGATAGGAAGACACTAGTGTTTTGCCTGCGCGCGCGTGCGTGTGTGTTTATGTGCGCCACATATGTGTTTGCTGCCCTCAGACGTCAGTGAGGCGAGTGGGAAACCCTGGAACTGGAGCTACAGACTATTGTGGGCCTTCATGTGGGTGCTGAGGTAGGAACTGGGCCCTCTACAAGAGCAGCCACTACTCGCTGAATCATCTCTCAGCCCAAGAAAGACCCTTCCGTCTTTGAGGAGTTGGCAACATGTTTAAGAAAGCTCAGCAGCTAGGAAGGACTGGACGAACATCTGCTTGGAGGGCCGCCTCGCTCTGCCGCAGAGCCGGCAGGTTGGCGGGAGCACTAAGAGGAAGCCTGTTGATGCGTGGCTAGGGGACCATTGAAAGGAACATGATATATTTTGGACTGAGAAAAAAATAATTTCGAATAACGTTTTTGCTTACTTGTGTCTGTGCGTATGTGTTCAGGTGCGTGTGTGCGTGTGAAAGCCAGAGTTTTACAGTACATGTCTTCTTCCATCATCCTCTAGTCTTGAGACAGGGTCTCCCTCACCCTGGAGCTCAGGGCCTTGCCTAGCCTGGTTATCCAGCAAGCCCCAGGGACACCCTTTCTCTGCGTCCCCAGGGCTGGGACTGCAGGTGCTTGTCACCAGGCTTTGTCACGTGAGTTCTGGGGAGCAGTCAGCTCCTCATGCCTGCATGGCAAGTGCTGACTGACATTGCCCCAGTTCCTATTTATTTGCCTTTTAAAACATGATCTCATATTCCCAGGCTGGCCTTGAATTTACTCTGTAGCTGAGGATGACTTTGAACTTCTGATCCTCCTACCTTCCCTTCTCGAGTGCTGGGAGTTTAATGCGGTGCTGGGGACCGAACCCAGAGCTTTGTCCGTGCTAGGCAAATATTCTACTGAGTTACATCCCTATCTCTGCTTGATGATTTTGAGACATGGCTTCTTCTGTAACCCAGGCTGGCCTCGAACTCGTGTTACAGGCTTGCGTCGCCGTGTTTGGCTTGAGTGTCATTTTGGTCTGTCGTGTGTCTCTGTGGCATGAAGCAGTGGGGCAGTGTCCCTGGAAAGCACAGAACCTTCTCTTGTGGGCCTCGGAGCTGAGGGTGTTCGGCTTCTTCGTATTGAGGGTCACAGGGCCCATCGTGTGACTTATTAAGGTTGGGTTTCCTCTCCTGTGCTTTAAGAAAACCACCAGCTTCTACAGAGAGAACGTTACCCTTTCTTCAGATGTTTTTATGTATTTCTGTGTGTGTTGGGTGGGGCCTGTCTTGGGAGCCAGACACAGACGGTCAGCATCAGAGAGCTGGGCTGAAGTAATACTCCTGTCAGCCGGGTGGTAGCAGTGCCAGCAGATCACACCGTTAATCCCTCAAAAGGCAGAGGCGGGCGGACCTCTGAGATCAAAACCAGCCTGATCTATAAAGCCAGCTCCAGCACAGCAGGCTACACAGAGAAGGTGTCTCAAAAGCACAAAAGGAAAAAAGTAATAATTTTCTCAGGACTGGAGAGACGGCTCAGCAGTTCAGAGCAGTTCAGAGCACTTGTTCTTGCAGAGGACCCGGGTTTGAGTCCCAGCCCTCACGCGGTCGCTCACACCGTCTGTAACTCCAGTTGCAGGAGTTCAGTGCCCTCTCTGGCCTCGTTAGGCACCAGGCGCACATGTGGTGTCTTGTACGCATGTACAAGTGGGCAGAGTACTCACGCAGGTAAAATAAAATAAAGGAAAACAAAGTACCAGGGCACGAGGAGTGTTAACTAAAGGCTCACGCATTGTCTGGCAAAGTGTTCACCATGCCGGAAGTGACGATTTAGTGTTTGCCATTTGCTTTTTAGTGGTGGTTTGTGTTTTCAGTGCTGAAGTGCTAGGCACGCACTCCGTCGCTGACCTGTACTTCCAGCCTCGTTGTGTGTTTTAAATTGAATTAGGGAGCCCTGGCCGTCCCGGAACTCACTCTGGAGACCAGCCTGGCCTCCAGCTCGGAGATCCGCCTGCCATGCCCACTGAGTGCTGGGATTAAAGGCGTGTGCCACCACCACCTGGCAAGTGTCTGGTTTTGAAAGTCCTGGCCAGTGCCAACTGGGCCAGGCTGGGGAAACGCAGTGTGCTGCCATTTCTCGTGCACGTCTCCCTTCAGGGTGCAGAAAGCACTGCAGCTCTGCCCGCGAGCACATCTCCCCGTGTCAGCCCCGCTCAGTTTCCTAAGAGCTTTAGGAGGACGCGCTGCTATGGTGAGGACACCCTCGCCCTGCGCTGTGGCCACTGGCTACAGCCCATCCCAGGCTCCGGCTCCACACTGAGCCGTGGAGGGTTCTTTCTTCCTGGCTGTTTTAATGAGGGCGTGTGGGAGCAGCAGTGAGGGGCAGAGCAGTCCGTGGGTGGGGAACACGACTGAAAAATGTTGCCTAACAAACGCCATCTGTCGCATGACCTCTGGCAAGTTGCTTAATGGATTTGATATTTTAACACGTTCATGTAGTACGTGTGAGTTGGGTTGGGGGGGAAGCTCAGTGGATTGGTACTTCCTGCCCTTTTATGCCCTCTGGGGAGTGGTGACCCAGGTGGTCAGGGGTGCTCTGTGAGCAACTCCACCTGTCACGCCCTCCCCCGACCCCCGGCCTCCCCATTTTTTCGGCTGTGAGGTGGGCTGTGTTTTACTCTAAAATGGAATTTTGTAGTATCCTATGTAGAGTCCTTCTGTGGGAAGTGTATTAACCCTTCCCATTCTGGGATGTTTGCCATCTGGCTCCCGAGGGCAGCAGGTCTCAGCCTGTGGTCTCTATCCCTTGGGGCCGTGTCCGACAGGAGCATGTCACATGTTTACTGTCCCGCAGTAACAAGATGATAGTTAGGCGGTCGCAAGAGACCCGTTTATGGCTGGTCGGCACGCGTGGGGACGCGACCACTGACAGGTGGCAGTGTTCCAAAGGTTGCGCACCCTCCACTAAGGTTTAAACGCAGGGGCTTGCTCCCTGGGCTCCTGCCCCGGAGGCACTGCGCACTTAGGATGTCCTCAGGCCTGCCTTGCACAGTGCATGCACGTGTGTGTGTGCGCGCGTGTGTGCGCGCGCGTGCGCAGCACAGGTCTGGATTTGGTAATATTGGGGTTTCCTGCTTGCACAGTGGCATTCCTTTGTCTAGGTCTTGATGAGTAGCTTGCTCAGAACTGTCCTGCAGTCACCCTCCGAGTGCTGGGGTGACAGGGCGGTGTGCCTTACTGTCATGATTTTCAGAGGGTTTTCTTGCTTAACTTGAAGGATGAAATGGTGGGGGAGGGAGGTGAGCTGTTTGCTAAAGTGCTTGTGGGAAGGCACGGGACCCAAGCTCAGCTGTTCAGCACCTGAGTTGAAGCTGGGTATGGGCCTGGTGACATGTCCATGAGCTCAGCACTGGGGAGGCAGAGGCAGACGGTCCCAGCTCTCACTGGCCAGCTAGTGTAGCACAGTTGGTGTGCTCCAAGTTAGCTGCATGACCCTTTCTCACAAGCAGTAAGGTGATGAGAAATTTAGGAAGACGTCCAGCATCAATCTCTGGCGTGCACGCACACACACATACACGTACACAAGCCCCCCACACACACACACCACACACATGCATGTATGCACCCAGGCACGCACACAGACACACGCGTGCTCATACACGTGTGCACACACACACAAGAAGAAAAATATGACAGTAAAGTACAAGGGAGCTTGCTGTGCGTTTTTTGTCCTGAGCAGGACCAGCTGGTCCTCGGTTCTGGACTCTGCCCACTCTCTGTTTCGCCCGGGGTCCATCCAGAAGGCTGAGCAGTCGTCCCTGTCCTGGCCTCTGCATCCAGGAGCCTGGGAAGCCTCTTTGGGATCTGGGGAAAAGGCTCGAAGCCTGTGGAGGAAGCTGGCCGCGCAGTGCTGAGTGTGAGGCGAGGCTGGCCGAGCTGCTCTGCATGCATTCATTTCATCTTATTTTCTTTTCTTCTCTTTTCCTTTTCTCTCTTATTTTTTCCCCTGAGACAGGGTTTCTCTGTGTGGCCCTGGCCATCCTGGACTCACTCTGTAGACCAAGCTGGCTTGGAACTCAGAGATCCGCCTGACTGCTCCTGAGCGCTGGGATTAAAAGCGTGCGCCATCACCGCCAGCTTGCAGCATGCTTTAAAAACAAAGCAGAGCATTAGCTTGTGTGTTATATATGGGTACACACCGTGAACCATGTGGAGGGCAGAGGAGAATTCAGGAGTCGGTACTCTTCCACCATGTGGGAGCCAGGGACCAAACTCAGTTCCAGGGTGTGGCACCCGCTGGGCCTCTCACAGCCTGCCACAGCTTGCTCTTTGTTTTTTTTTAAGACCGGCTTCTCTGTGTGTAGCCCTGCTATCCTGGAACTCACTTTGTACACAAGGCTGACCTCGAACTCATAAAGATGAGCAGCATGCCTGTTAGTGCTTATTGCTGAGCCAAGAAACTGCTTTGGGTTGAACTTGCTTCCTCTGTGTAGTCAGACAGGGTGCTCTCTCTGCAGCCAGGGAGATGGCTCACTGGTTAAAGTCCTTGTCACACAAGTGGGAGGACCTGAGTTCAGATCTCTAGACCCAGTGGAAGAAAAGCTGAATGTAATTCTGATGATTGGGAGGTATAACCAAGAGGGTTCTGGGCCTAGCCTAAGGCAAGCTCCAAGTTCAGCGAGAGACCCCGTCTCAAAAAAATGTGGTGGAGAGGGCTGGCTTGACCAGTAACACTCTGGAGGCAGAGGTTACAGATGTGGGGCGAGCTGTGAGTGTAGGGCCACCTCGTTATATGGCAGGTTCAAGGCTAGCCAGAACTACCTGGAGACACCCGACTGGAACAGCAGCAGATGTAAAAATCAATACAAGGATGACTCTCAAAATTGTCTTCTGACACGCACACACACCCGTACACTCACACATACTCACACACACGCTCACATATACATACTCTCTCTCTCCTGTAAAGTCTCTTTCTTCTGTAAACGGTGCAGAGAGAATCCTGGTCTCAGAAACTTACGTCAACAAGAAGTGAGCTGCCAGGTTTTCCAGATGTCTCATCTTAAGGAAACATTTCCTCATTTGGTCTATTGGAAAACTTTTCCTTTGCTCTGAAATATGCTCCTCGCCCACGTAACTTAAAAATAAACGTATTTTGACTATTCAGAGTCCTGTCTGTGTTGGGTTTGTAATTCTCTGTAGTTCGTTTGGGAACAGCACTGCAGTTCCCAAAATGAAGAAATGAAGGCAGGAGATCGCACATTCTTTTCGACATTTCCTGAGGTCCCTTGGTGGTGCTGGGCCTCCCATCCACACTATCTGCTATGAACGACAGCTCCTGTTCTCTGAGGCCCCCCCTCATCATTAGCATTGCCTGGAAGGGGCTTGTCCCGAGGGTCTCTGCCCTCCAGCCGCCTGCTGTGATTGGGTGTTTGCCAGGGGTCCGTGCTGGAGATTTGTCCTACGGTGAGGTGATGTGTCCGGCTGTGTACAGGTGGCAGTCAGTGTCTGAGGGACCCAGGATTCTCTTAGGAGCGTGTGGTTGGAAGAGAGTGAGGCTGAGCGCTGCCTCGCTCCCTGGCAGCCGTTCTCACATTGTGAATTCACCTTCTCACACATCCCTGCTGTGTCTGTCATGAGGTCCTCACCAGAGCTCTGCTGATGGCAGCCCATTTCCCTGAACCTCCAGAAGTGATAACTAAACAAACATCTCTTCCTTACTCCACATTCAGCCTCAGGCATTTCCTTATAGTAACGACCACCTGACACATTTACCATGCTGCCTTGCTTGTTGTATTAGAGTAACTGGCTCATGCTTAGGAGAGGACCTTTCCCTCTTTCAGATCGCTGTAGGTCCTTGCGGTGGACAATTCTGTTTTGGAGCATCACTGTCTTCGTTAGTTTCTACGGCTGGGATGAAACACCATGACCAACACAACTTGGAGAGGAGGGGTTCATTCAGGGACACCTCCACAGCACTATCCATCGCTGAAGGAAGTCAGGACAGGAACTCAAGCAGGGCAGGAAACTGGAGGCAGGAGGTGATACAGAGGCCATGGAGGGTGCTGCCTACTGGCTGCTTTCCATGGCTTCTTCAGCCTACTTTCCTATAGAACCGAGACCACCAGCCCAGGGATGGCCCACTCACAGTGACCTGCCTGGACCCTCTGCCGTCAATCACTAATTAAGAAAATGCCCTGCAGCCTGATCCTACAGAGTCACTTTTTTTTTTTTTTTTTTTTTTTTTTGAGACAGGGTTTCTCTGTGTAGCCTTGGCTGTCCTAGACTCACTTTGTAGACCAGGCTGGCCTGGAACTCACATTGATCCACCTTCCTCTGCCTCCCAGAGCACTGGCATTACCAGTGTGTACCACCACGCCCGCTGGAGTAATTTTCTTAATTGAGGTTCCCTCCTCTCAAGATGACTTTAGCTTGTGTCAAGATAAAACTAGCCAGGGCAAACATACAGTGGCCTTCCTGCATCTTATGTAGGTCTCCATGGCGGTGGCAGCGTAGCTGGCAGTTCTCCCTACGGGCATGGAAGGACAGAGTTGCTGGGGTGGACCACAGGATGGGGGTTAGGGGAGGGGAGCGGCTGCCCTGGGCTGAGGGAGAGGCAGTCAGGTGACAGTGGCCTTTCCTTCCGGCACTTTTCATTTTGGTGTTCTTTTCAAACCCGTGTGGACTCTGCTGCCTCACCTTGGGTTTCAAATGACCTGTTGAGATTCCTACAGCCACTGAGTGGAGAGAATTACAGTTTTGTGAGAAGAATATGCATTGCAAATGAAATGTTGCGCTGCCCAACCTTATTTCGAATTTCTCTGTTCCACTCACCAGATTACAGTTGGTTAGTCCTTCTCTGCCTTCATCCCCACTCCCACTGTCTTTCTCTCCACCGAGTCTTACTCTAGGCTCATCTAGTCCTCGCTTTGCAGCTGGCCTCCAGTCATGGCCTGCCTTCCTGCCTCAGCCTCCTGAGAGGTGGGATTTCAGGGATGCAATGAGCAGAGCTGGCTTAATCAGGATCTCCACTGCACACTGCACGGCAGGCTGCGCCTGATAACCCAGTGACGTCTCTCACTCAAGTAACCAGGCACAGTCCTAGAACCCCCTGACGCCCACTGCCCAGCATAGAAGCAGGGACCAGGAGTAGTGCTCTGTTCCGCACATCTACAGAGACGCCCTGTGCTGGAGAGTCTCCCCCAGGACCCTGACCCCTGAACCAGTGTTCTGTTAGCGAACCTGACCTTCCGCTGAGAAACGTTGCACAGGTGAGCAGCCTTGGGGGCATAGGCCTAGGACCTTCCTTCGGAATTTGTAGGGTGAGCCCTGAGTGACGACCCTCAGCATGGTCTAACTTCTGTCACACTGCGTATGCCTACCTCCTTGCTCGGCACAAGGGGTGAACCATCACACCTGGCATAAGGTCTTGGTGAGTAGAAGGTCTTGGCGTTTCTTCAGCAGGGTGGAGGACATCTTGGTAGTGCAGAGTGCACGCCCGCAGCGCTGCTTCTGGCCTGGCCTCTCCTCCAGACCTAAGAAGGTGGCCTCGGCCCAGCTGGCCATGGCTGCTGTGGACAGAATTGGAGCAAGCCCCAGGGCCTGTGGAGCAGCTTCTGGAGCTGTGGGACTGTGGGCCTGAAGAGAGGAGACTCGTTGCTCACATGTGTCAGGCCTCCTCAGAACTCTCCCCCCCCCCCCCATTCCTACCTCAGGCGCACTCCAGAAATGCCCTTCCAGTCAGTGTTCCCACCACCTGTCCCTGAGGCCAGCTCCCCGCTTGTTCCTTCCAGAGTCTGAGTTTGGCCACCAGGAAATCACAGTGTTAGCGCTTTTGGTGTGGAGCTTCTGGCTGAAAATCAAAGGGCATCAAGCCCTGTCAGGGGAGACTTTGATTCCATGTTAAGGAAGTGTGGCTAGGGAGGCTCCTCGCTCCCCATTAGCAGAAAATGTTCTAACACTGACTCAGTTTCCTCACTTCCCAGTGACTCCTCTGCCTTAAGCAGTTGATGTGAGCCACAAAGGCCCTTCTTCAGCAGGGTTTGGAGCAGAGCCTGACGGTTAGTGCTCAGTTTGTGTTAAGCATCAGTTTTACAGCTGTTGTGCTGTGCTTGGAGAAGACGCAGGGCCAGAGTGGCTGCCACCCAGCATTCCACTCCCCTCCCAGTGACCTTTGCACTCTGTGGGGATACTCAAGAGGCGGGAGCACGGCATGAAGCCTCCCATAAAGCAGGATCTCCCCAGAGGGTTGCTGTCTTCTGATTTTTACAGCCCAATTAAAAGTGTCCTGTTGCTTTCTTAATTGTTGAAGTAAAAAGATAAGTGTGCCTTTTTTTCCAGATTACCGTGAAACTAGCATGAGTTGCTGTGAGTTGCTATGAGCAACCTATGAGTTGCTCCTGTGTCTTAAAGTTTCACTGTTTTTGAAAATTGATTCCCAGGGTACAGATGTAGCTCAGTGGAAGAAGTCTTGCGTAGCTTGTGCAGCATCATGGCTTCCGTCCTCAACCCCACGGTGAAGAAAAGGAGAAAGCTAAAGCTAGGAATCGGTTACAGTTGGTAAACCATATGGCCCCCTGTCCTTTATGGAAAACTTGGGAATTAGTCCCTGGTGAAGGCCCCCGAGGACCGTTGTTTCTAACAGGAAATCCAGCCCTAACTGAGGCATCTCTTTTGGGACTGTGGCCTGTTTTCCTATGTTCACAGCTCCCCGAACTGCGCTCACTGTCGCTGGACAGGAGACACTGCAGTGCCACTCACCCTGACAGTGGGTGCCTTCTCTGCATCTACAACTCAGTTCCTGAAAACCTGGTGCGACACACCTAGAGACTGTACTCGTGCCCTTTCCCTGTCTCCCAGAGCCTGGCCTCTGCCTCTCATCATTGCGATTATTATGTTGCATTGTTATTTCCTGTTTGCTGTTTGTCCAATTCAGCCAGCTTCCGGGAGTACGTAGAGTCTGTGTCTTGGCCGAAGCCTCTCCTCGTGGCTGGTTTCCTCCACCATGTGTGTGCCATGCCTTCCCCTCCCTCTCCCTGTGAAGAGCGGGTCTGCTCACCCGGTCAAGAACCAAGAGGGGAAACTGTTTTCCTGAAATTGTTTTCGCCGCCTCCCCCCAGTTGGGGCAGTTTTTGACCATGCATAGAGTGTTTGAAGCGGCATTTGGTAAGCCTCTGTGCCAGGCTTTAGTCAGTCCTTGTAAATTCCTCTGCGTTAGGTACTGATGCCTGTTTGGGAGTTAGGTAAATAAAGTAGGCTGTGGTGGGCCCCTGTAATCCAGCACTTTGGAGGGTAGAGACGGGAGAATCTGGAGTTCAAGGCCAGCCTCGTGTACATGAGACCAGTGAAAAAAAGCCCTTCCACTCCAAAGAATTTTAATAGGCCTGAGGGTGCATGCTGTAGTCCTAGGGTAGGGGCATGGGGGATGGGAGGATGGTACTCTGACCTGGGTGACTATTTTATGGCACTCTGACTCGCTGAGGCTTTGGAGCTAACGCACAGCTGTGGTTGTAACCTTGAGCCTCTATCATCCTGGGAGCTGCACAGACTTGAGGCCTGATCTTTGGAGGCACTGCTGCTTTCATTAGGGCTGTGGCTCGGGCCTGTCACCCTGCCGTTGCAGTGTTTCAGCAGCACAGGCAACGGGCCGTCAGCTGATAAGGATGGACAGTCAGCTAGCGAGGGGACCGTGGGAGGAGAGCGAGCCCAGGAACATCTATTTTCATGACTTCTTTTCCCAAAGTTAAAAATAGTTAATCTTGCCCCCTCTCCCTGGCCCCATCTCAAAGGACACACAGACTAGTGTGTGTCAGACTTTCTGTCAGAGTCCACTGCTGGACGAAACATGTTTCCTGCTGAATGTTTTTCAAGTAAGAAAACACAAGGTATGAGGAACTAGGGTTTGCTGTGATTCTGTCTGGCTTACAAGTAGCAGGCTTGCTACTTAGCCAAAATGGCGCAAAGCCTGCTTTTTACTCATGGATCACTGGGGCCCCAGCCTTTTAATGCCCCTACATTTTAAGTTTCCATTTGCATTAGTTTTCCTAATCTTGTTTTCCAAATAGGACCTACGTCGTGCAGGGTGACCCTCCACACGCAATCCTGCCTTCACTTCCCCAAGCAGTGGTGTCACACGGACCTTCTCATTGTGTACTTTATTTCTTTGCTTTTTCAAGACAGGGTTTCTCCTTGAACTCAGAGATCCTCCTGCCTCGCTCCACCACACCCAGCTGGTTTGCATATTTTTAAGAAAACAATTTAGGGCAGAACTAACCTCTGTTCTCAAATGGCAGTGCCACAGGAAACCAACCCTCCAACCCTGTGTCTGGGCTGAGATGTATTTGCAGGACAAAGAGACTCCCCTAGCAGCGTCTTCAGGGGGCTTGGAGAGCACAGCCTTCCCAACTGCCTTAGTCACAGTACTGCCAAAAAGAACCTGACCAGTTGGTTTGTGACCTCCTCCAGTTTGCCATGTAGCCGCTTTTACACCTTAAAACAAGTACTTGACACTGTAGACCCAGAGCCCTGGCTGTGGGGACAAAAAGCGTGTCCTGTCCACGTACAAGAGCTGTATGCCACGTGGGGACACTCGCTGTCAGTCCGGTGTTATTTAAAGGGTGCTCTGGCTTTTCCCAGCCTTGTTGCCATGGTCCTTGGCCCTTCCCAGCAGCTCCAGGAGAAGGAAAGTGCTCTGTGGCTGCTGCCAGGCACCAGAACCGGACCCTGACTAGGGGCTCAGCCTTGCGTCAGCTGTCTGTCACAGAGTATTCTAATGTGCAGCCTTGGGCATGGCCTGGGTGGTGGAGTCATGGTCCTACTAATGAGCAATTTATGATCTTGGTGCAACTCAAAGCCGGTTGTAATTACTGTCGAGTTTACAAGTGATGTAAGTTTTGGCACCAGGTTTTTCCTGCTTTGTGACCTTGGGCCAGATTGTCTGTGACTCAGTTTATCTCCTCGGAGATAATTGTATTCGGTTGTCAAAATGATCAGTAATCACAGATCGCTTGGAATGGTCCTGGCACTCAGTAGCCAATCAGTATTGCTGTTCTTAGCGCCTCAGGTGTGTGGACTTGGAGCACGTGCTGGAGCAGGACTGCAGCGGAGGCAGCGCAGGAGGGGAGTGTTGGGGCATCCTTCTTGGGGCTGACCGTGAACTGAAGTCCAGGTTGGCCTCGATGGTATCCGAGCAAGGTGTCACTGTGCATAGGGTAGCAGTGGGAGAGGGCCTTGCTCTAAGAAGCTACCAGGAAACCAAGAGGGTAGTGGAAAGTTAGCCTGGATGTGTGGTTTGGAGGACAGGAAGTTGATTCATTCATAAATAGGCACTAAAGGTTGGCTTTTGCAAGCCCGCCCTGTTCATGCAGGCTAGTGTCTGGGCTACGTGGGGGCTGAGCAAGAGAAGTAGGAGCGCACCACTGGCTTGAGCAACTTGAGAGAGACCGTCTCAGTTTTGAAATGAGATCTGGGGTGTAGCTTGGTGCAGAGTGCTTGCTTCCCAGGAGTAAGGCCCCAGGTGGGTCCCCAACACTGACCAAACCAGAAAACAACAGTAGGGTGCCATTTAGAACAGCAGGGTGCTGAGCTCTGGAATAGCAAAAGGATGTTGAAGTCCAAATAGATAAGTGTTGAAAGAGGGACACAGTGGAGACCCCAGGAAGCTGCTCCAATGGCTTGCAGTCAGGGGTGTCAAGTGAGGACTGTGGGATAGAGGCAGGAGTAGAGTTTTGAAAAAGTACCGCGTGCACAGGATTTGAGGACTGAAGAGCCAAGGGAGACAGTGCAAGGTGTTCCAAATCTCCAGATCCACACAGATAGTGAGAGAGAGAGAGAGAGGGAGAGAGAGAGAGAGAGAGAGAGAGAGAGATGAGGATGGGTGGAAGGGGCAAGTTATTAGAACAAGGGAACAGTTCCTCGTGTGTTCCTTATGGCCCAGTGGACCTATCTCAGATCTGAGCTGGCTTCTTTGGTCTGTATGTAGAAACCGTAAGCAGAGACAGAGCTGACGCCTTCCTTGTGTACCAGATGGCCTGCTTTGTGCTGGCCTGTTTCACAAGTTTTTGCATTCTGGTGGCTGCTGTCTGGCTTTGCCCATGCCTGGAGTCCGTGCCTCCAGAGACTGGGAACACTGTCCTCCAGTGTGCAAGCAGGGGCTGCGCTCCTGCTCTGCTGGCCTGTCTGGCCGTCCTGGTCAGGCTGCTGTTTGGCACTGGTGGTGATTACAGTTGGGGCTGTGAAGGATGCCGCACAGCGGAAGGGAAGAACGGGGTTTCATAGCCGCAAGCCTTCTGGGGTCGCTGGAGAGGCTGGGATTTCATGCTTGGGACCCGGCTGTCAGGAGTGCTCTGTCACAGGAGCTGTGTTGGTTATGGAAGCACCCTGCTGTCCTCGGGCAGAGGCTTTAGCCTGGGCACTCTGGGAAGTGTGCTCTCACAGTGGGGAGCGGGGCTGAAGCCGCCTTCAAGTCCAGTGTCTCCATCTCATGGTTGTTATTATTTTAGAACAACCCCTTGCCCCTGTTCTTTTTTAATCACTGCTTTGTGCCTCACTCTGTATGTTATACAGTCATCTGGTCTTCTCAGCCACTTCTGAGGAGGGCACAGTTGTGTCACCCTCCCCCGTTTTTTGTGGGCTAGTTATTTTCATTGTTGTGTGTTCAGTGTACACGGGCCTGTGTTACTCCAGGCATTTTATGCAGCCCTGTGCTGTGCACTGTGCGCTTGCTGTGCAGGTGAGGAGACCGAGGCACAGCATGGTGAAACAGGTGCACCTTGGAGGTCAAGGCACAACCTCCAGGAGTTGGCTCTTGCCTTCCACCGTGTGGGTCCTGGTATTGAACTCAGGCCATCAGGCTTGGTGGCAAGTACCAAGCCGGTACCTACCACTGGCTACTGTAGCTGCTCAAAGTGGGTATACATTTTTTCCCTTCAAAGATGAGCTCTTGCTGTGTTCCCCAGGAGGACTCTATGCTCAGCTTCTCCTACCTCAGTCCTTGGCATAACTGGGAGGGACCCTAAGTGGCCATGTACAGTGACTTTTATATTTTTACATTTACTTCATAGGTGATGCTATGAAACATCTTTTACGGGCTTATCAGCCGTTTACATAACTTCTTTGGGAGATAAATGTCTTTTCAAGTTGTTGGCCATATTGGAATTGGCCCACTTTTTAATTATTGAGCCATAATGAGTAGGTTCTTTTTGAAGGTTTCATTTGACAGTCTGGAACTTAATTTACGTCACTGGTCATTCCATTGATACTTGTAGACTAAACATCACTGTCTAAGTAGATATTTGAAATCAGCGCTTAGCAGTGGAAGCATAAAAGGACAGGCTGGAGCTCAGGCTGGCAGAGGGTCCCGAGTGTGTGAGGGGAGGGGCTGCAGGACCATGCCTGGCAGAACACACAGCCTTCTGGGAGCACCGTCTTTCCTTTACATATTTGACATCTTTGGACCATGTTGTTTCTTCCAGCTCTTTTGTGACTTTGACTGGCATCTTTCAAAAGACTTGTCAAAGCTGGTATCTTTGGAAAAGGACTGACAGATTGGATTGATTTAATGGGATTTTAAGCTATTTTCAGGGCTGGGGGTGTGGCTGAGTTGTAGAGCGCTTGCCTCGCCTGCATGAACAGCTCCAACTAGAGAATCCAGCCCGGAAACAACAGCAAAGCGCCTGTCACATCGGTTGAGCGTTACTGTTTTCTTCGAGTTAGGTGGCCCGGGGCTGATGTTTTATGGCTGTCATTCTGAAGACTGTGCTCTAGACCAGGGGACCAGGGCTGAGGAGAACTGGTGAGAAAGGGGGCGTCACTCAGGTGGCTGTGTGTGCTGGAGAGCTGAACTTCTGTGTTCCTCTCATAGATGCAGGCTCCTGCAGAGAGCTGAGGAGGAAGGAGGCCTTCACTTTGTTCCCGGGACACATAAGGCTAGGTGACGGTGGGCTTTCATCACTGCTCTGGAACTCACCTAGGGGTCTGCTAGCTTCGATTTGGCCTCACGCCAGACCCCTGCCCGGCTGTCGGCCGTTTTCTTGGTGCGGGTTGCACGGAGCTCAGGATTCTCGCCTACGTCCCTTTCACTGAACCTTTCGCAGGAATAAAATCCCCCACGCTTTGCCTCCCACCTCGTGTTAGACGCCGGGCTCATGACAAGCTGGCGGTGCTCCAGGCCGCCTGCTCTTACACATGTGAAACCTGTTTGTTTTGGCCAAGACATTTAAAGAAAATATTGTCCACATTCCAGCTAGAACAGCCTTGCCTTGTTCTCTCCTCATTCCCCACCCAGCCTTCCTTTCTTCTTCCTCTCTCAGTTTTCTTTTAGAGGGTTGCTCAGATCTCGCCTTTCCTCAGTTTCTCTTCCGTCAGCATGCAATGACCATGAGAGGCCATTCCTGGTCACTCTAAGAAGGAAAAAAACGCTTTGAAGTTTTATCAGTTAGACACGCTTGAAGATTTGACTTCGTTCTTTTACTTTCCTAGACTGCTGCAGGCTGTGTGTGTGTGTGTGTTCACGAATGCGCATATATTCGTGTGCATGTGTGCCTTTGTGTAGAGGTCAGAAGACAATCAAGTGGATTCCTCTTGTGTTTTCCGATTTTTGTGAGCAGTCTCTTCCTGTCCCTGATCCCCGGTGATTTGCGCACGCTGCCTCTCTGCCACACCGGGCTCTGTGTGTGGTGTCTGTGGACGGAGCTCAGGTGCTCACGTTTGCAAGGCAAGCGCTCTACCGACTGAGCTGTTCTCTCAGCCCTGTGCCCCCTTTCTCAGTCTTTAGCTTTCACATCAGAAACTGCTTGCCCTGATGCCAGCTTGCAGTAAAAACTGCTGAGAGAGAGAGAGAGAGAGAGAGAGAGCTCCCAGACTTGCTGATGTCAGACTTTTGTCATCTGCAGTGACTGTGAAAGAAACTGAGGACTGGAACAGCATACAGTATTTGTGCTCCTGTTCACATCTGTCCTTAAACCCAAAGTCATAAACATTGGCAATTACTGCCTGTCATTAAAAGGCCCAGTAGGGTCAGGCATGATTGTGCATACCGTCAATCTCAGCACTTGGGAGGCAGACATAGGCAGATCTCTGAGTTCGAGGTCAGCCTGGTCTACATAGTGAGTTCCAGGATAGCCAGGGCTACACAGAGAAACCCTGTCTTGGAAAACAAAAACAAGCAACAAAACCAGCAAAGGCCCAGTGGGTAACTTATGGCCATCTGCTTTTCTTTTTTTTTATTTCATTTTTTTTTTTTTTTTTTTTTTTTTTTTTTAAGATGGGGTTTCTCTGTGTAGTCCTGTTGGTCCTGGAACTTGCTCTGTAGACCAGGCAGGCCTAGAACTCAATAGAGGTTTGCCTGCCTCTGCCTTCCTGGAGCTGGGATGAAAGGCGTGTACCACCATGCCTACAGGACACCGACTTTATAATAGCACTGGTTTTGAGCTGGAGGTACAGCTCGATTGTAGTGTTTGCCTTGCATGCTCTAGACCCTGGGTTTGACCCCCAGCACTGAGCAGGGAGGGAGGTTCCATTGACACTCCTGTGTCCGGCCCTGGCTGTTCAGCAGACCCTTGAAAGAAGGGATGGTGTGTTTCCTACAGTCCCTCTGGAGTAGTGGGACCAGTTTCTCATGTCCCTGGCGGCGGGGCTGCTCAGGGAGGCTCTGAGTTTGTTTTAGGGTCCTGGCAACCCCTGATGTGTAGTGTTTGCTAAAGGAGGACACAGGCAAACCAGCTCTCACCTCCTGGGGTGGTGAGTCACACTGGGCCGGAGACTGCAAGATGCTGGCTGTGGCTGCCAAGGGATTAGGACCCAGGTCCCTGTGTTCAGATCTTCCGTGTTCCGGTTGCATTTATTTGTGTGTTTATGTGCACTTGCGAGTGCAGTGTGTGCTTGTGGCGCCCGAAGGCGGGACATTTCCACCCTGCACCTTCCTTCGTTGGCCTCCATCTTACCCTCCCCACCCTCGCAGGCTCCTCCCCCTTGGAGCTGAGGCCCGAACCCAGGGCCTTGAGCTCCAGGCAGGCGCTGAGCTCAATCCCCAAGCCTTCCCTCCACCCTGTGTCCCCCGACATTCTCCCCCTCTGCGCCTGGAGCACGCTGATAGCTGGTCTGGCTGGCCAGTGAGCTCTGGGCGCCCTCACCTCCGGCCCCCAGCACCAGGGTTACATTTTTAAGTTTACTTTTCTTGCTGACGTGTGTATGTTACTCTGCATCAACTAAAGAAGACCTGTGGGAGCTGGTGCTTTACTTCCATGATGTGGCTTCCAGGGACCGATAATGTCCAGCTTGGTGCCATGTGCCCTTACCTTCTGAGCCATCTGGCCAGCTGCCGGAGTAATGGGCTGCTGGGTGATAAGGCTGCTGGGGGTCCAAACTCAGTTCCTCGTGGGGGCACAGCCAGCTCCTACCCGCTGGGCCATCACCCAGCCTCAACTTTCTGTATTTCTTGTCGCCACGTGGGCAGGTCACGTCTTCACTGCTTCTTTGATTCCATTTCAGAAAGCCCAGTGTGTAAGATATGTGTCCTTCCATGACAGCCATAGTGCTGCTATGATCTCAGACAGTCTGGACTCTAATTCTGTACCAAGTATCTGCTGAACGGCAGTAGAGCGAGCCCGCCTAACCTCCTGCTGACATTCACTCCCCCATCCCAATGTGTAGGACTGTTGGCCCTCCTGCTGTCCCCTCAAATGGAAGATACTCCCCCTCATGCACCGTTTTTACTCGCTACTTCTTAATTAGGTGTTTAGCACACGCCTGAGTTTGGATATGTACACATGAATATGCATGTTCCAGCGAAAGCCAGAGGAGGGCATCAGATCTCCTAGAACTAGAGCGACAAGCATTTGTGAGCTGCCTGATAGGGGTGCTGGGTCCCCTGCAAGAGCAGTCTTAGTTAGGGTAACTCTTCTAGAGGAGAACTTTCAACTGGGGCTGGCCTGCGGTTCAGAGGTTTGGTGCGTTAGTCCATTATCATCGTGGCAGGAGCATGGCAGGGCAGACAGACACGGTGCTGGAGACATTGCTGAGAGGTTTACATCCTGATCCACAGGCAGGAGGAGACTGTGTGCCAAATGAGCATTGCTTGGCCATAGGAGACCTCAAAGCTCCCTGGAAACCCCGCAGTGACACACTTCCTCCTACAGTCCACACATGCTCCAGCAGGGCCACATCTGACAGTGCCACTCTGTGACCAAGCATTCACACACACACACACACACACACACACACACACACACACACACAGAGACAGACACGCTCGAGTGCCAGTCCTGTTCAAACCACCACAGGCAGCACCTGCCACCCCCCAGCCCCCTGTGGAACACTCCATCTCCTGTCTGCTTTGTGTGAGCACCACGTGAATACAAAGGTGAAACTGTCAGGGCTGACCCTGCCCTAGAAGCTTTGCTGTTCAAGTGCAGTGACCTTAACTCCCAGGCAGGCTGCTGGGAGTTGGTGTGCTCTCTGTAGCGAGTTCTGAGTCAGCCAGGGCCAGCGCCGTGAGACCTAAAAAAGAGAGGGGGCACACGTGGACATGCCGAGTTCCCTTTTATTTTCCTCCTTTTTTACTAGGTGACTTCCAGTGGGAGAGGGAAGACACCGCTGCCCTTAGGGGGACAGTGATGGTTGGCCTCACCCTTGGAGTCAGACCCGGATCAAATATGCGATAGTGCAGATAGAGGCCAGATCCGAATGCTCGGTCAGCAAGAGCCCAGTTTTGAATAGCTCTGGCTACAGAGTGCTCTCCTGAGATACTGTTGTGATCTCTTCCCTTGTACATGTGTGGAGAAGCACGGCGTCCACAGGGTCTGCGTGGCTGCTGGGCGTGGTTCTGGGCATTACCTGCAGTCTTCGAACCCATTCCCCCACAGGTAAGGGAGCCCCTGTGATGTGGGACAGCCTTGGGTGCTGATTCAGTAGACCTTGTCTCCGTGGTGGCAGGTGAGAAAAGGAACGTGGACCGTAGCCCTCCATCTGCAGCGGGAGGCAGAGGAGGAAGGCAGAAATGTCAGTGTGGTTGGTGTGAGGACTAATAAAGATCTTGTAAGTGTGGCTGCTCAGCCAAGGCGTTGGCTTTTCCTGGCTTGATTCGGCCACATTCTGAAGGGCCAGCGGCTTGCAGCACAGCGGCAGTTTACCCTGTTCTAAGGGAACGCTCTTCTGTAGAAGACTCATCAGCACCGAGCAGATTCCGAGCAGATTCCGAGCAGATTGGGCGAGTTCTGCAGGCTCGTTCAGCCTGCATCGAAGGATTCAGTCTCCCTCCGCCTTTTCAGAACCAGGCAGGGGGAGGCTCCACATCTCACCCCAGAGAGCTGCGCTGGCCCTTGAGGACCAGTAAAGCCCGCTTCTGCAGGACGCCTGTGTCACTGCCCTGCTGGGTCTTCCTGCTCCCTGGTGGCAGATGTGCTGGCGTTTGCCCTACAGGTCACCAGCGCCTCGCCCCCACCCAAGCCGATGTCTGCCCCAGCTGAATGTTTTAAAGGTTTTATGTTGTGATTTCTAGGATCCCTAGTAGTACTTACTTCCCCGTTTTCCTCCCATTGAGTGGAAGAGTCATAAGATAGAGCTGCAAGGAATTTTAATATGATCCAAAATATATAAATACATAAAATAGGTATACAAATCAAATATTTATTGATAATAATTCATAAAGAAATTTATTTTAAAATTGTTTGGTTTACATAATTTTATTACATACTGACTGAAAGAAAATTTGCAGACTAATGAGATGGATGTGCTTGTTGGTCTAATACAAGTCAATTTGATATATTGATTTGTTTTGCATAAGTAATAACAATTAGAAAATATTAAAATCATTTGTTTCCCAAGGTCAGGTTATAAAAAAATAAAACAAAAAACCCATCTCGCTGGTAAAAATACACACAAATGGAGAGCCAAGAGATGGGAACCAACCCACCCAGTAACTAAAAGCCAGGAACAAGCTACTGTAGTCATTCTAGTGTCTGATGAAGCAACTTCACAGTTAGAGAGACAGAGCCCACGGCTCACTGCGTATTGACTACAGCGCGCAGTCCTGGGGACAGGACCTGCATCATCATCCCAGCCGACGCCGAAAGAGCACCGGGCAGATGAGCATTCACAAGTAAGTCTCAAAGCAGTCAGTCCCGGGGCGTCTCCTGAGCACCGGGAGGCCTGCGTGCGATCCGGTGGGGCCAGCCCCATACGGCCTGAGACGAGGTGCCCACTCTTCGTCCTGTTCAGTCTGGTGCTTGCAGGGTTAGAGCCTTGGGAGAAAAAGGAGACGGGTGCAGGAGGAAGGGATGAAGTCAGATCACCTGTTAGGCAGCGTGAGTCCATGTTTAAAAGACCCTCAAGCCGCCACCAGAAAACTCAGAGTGCTGAAAGCACTTTCAGTAAAGTAGCCGCTTGTGAAATTGGCACACCGATGAACCCACTGATTAAAAAAAAAAAAAAAAAAAATTAGGGAAACTGTCTCATTCACAATAGCTTAGAGAGACACAGAAAGAGAGAGAAGTAAGCCTCAGTTCGGTGGTGAAAGACCGCTACAGGAGACCCTTAGGGTGCCCTCGCTGAAAGCCCCCATGCATGTGGCCGGCAGAGCGACCAAAAGTAGCATCCCCGTCAGAAAAGCAGGCAATTCCCTGGACATAAAGCCCAGCTAGCTCGAGCAGGCCCAAACAGAGAGAGTGATGCCAGAGGCCTCGTTTCAGCTACTCTCAAATTGTACTCTAGAGTCAGAGTGACAAAGACAGCATGACAAGCCAGACACATGGACCAGCAGACGAGAGCACAGGACCCAGAACTTCCCACAGCCGCAGCTACCTGGTTTTTAAATCACTGCTGGCTGTACAGAGCGTGGCGGTCACAGCTTGTGGCTGGTTCTCTGGTCTCACCCTCCCAGGGCTCCAGAGCCCGAACATACCAGTGGGCGGGGTTGTGTGGCAAGCACCTTACCCGCTGAGCCAGCCAGCCAGCCTGAGCCTCTTAATGTTTGGCAAAGTTATTACAAACATACACTGGGTTATAAAGACCACCTCTTTAACGAGCAGCGCCGAGAACACTGGCAGCTCTCTGGAGATGAGTGAAACGATGCCTGCCTTTCACTCTGCAGAAAGTCAGTTCAGTATGGACCAGTGCCGCAAGTGCAAGATGTGGAGCTTTGAAACTGCTGGTGAAGGCAGAGGCATGGTGGGAGAGCATTTTGGAAAGAACCCCAGTTGCACAGCCAGTCACCTGAGAGACAGATGTGGTTGTGTGAACTTTAAAGGTTCGTGCACAGCAGAGGCAATCATCAACAGAGTGACTAGGCAGCTACAGCATGGGGGAGAGTCTCCCTCAGAGGGGCCAGTATGGAGACCGTATCAGAACAGCAGACACCCCAGGATAAACCAGTCAGCGGGCTGGTGGGTTCAGGCATGATTCTCAGAAAGTGCTCAGCATCCTCAGTCACCTGGGAAATGGAAACAAAAGTTACCCTGATTCCATCTTACCCCAGTCCTGTTGTCTAACGGTGTGTGTCAGAGCAGGGCTGTGTGGGCAAAGCACCGATGCGAGCAGGGTGCGTGGGTAAAGCACGGTTGCACAAGGCTGGGTGCGCAGCACTTGGCTGCTGCTGCTGGGAATGCGGGCTGGTGCAGCCACTACAGACGTCAGCGTGGAGGTCCCTCGGAAAACTGCGAACAGAAGCTGTGACCAGAGGTGGGTGTGCTGGCACACCTGTGACATTTACACTTAGGCCTGAGGCAACCTGGGCTGCACTCGCCTGTCTCAAAAGAGCAAGGCGTCAAAACTACCCTTTACCACGCTGGCAGTGTCCCGCAAGGACCTCGGTGTCCTCACAGGTCCACACTCAGGGCAGCAGCTCTGGAGTGAAGAAGTGGGAGTCATCCAGACGCATGTCAGCAGATGGTGGGCAAAGAAAACGTGGTGCGCATGCGTGGTGGGGCGTTCTTCCGCTGCGACTGCAACGTAGGGAAACGGTGTGTGTGCGTGTGCGCGTGTATGTGCAATGCAACTGGAAAGGAGGAGCACAAGCAGAGAAGGGGAGAGAGAAAGGGATGGAATGTGCGCGGCGTGACGGCAGGAGGCTGCTGGGGAGCAGGGCTGCTGGGGAACTTGGCCAGGGACAGCTAGGAGGAGGGAGAAAAACAGCGCATGTGTGAAATGCCGCACTGAGACCCATTCTTGTAACTGAAAACTCAATGAGCCACTTCTGCTTGTTTGTTTTGAGGCAGGGTTTCTCTGTGTAACCTTGGCTAGTGTGACCCAGTCTTAAAGAAACAAAAGTATCTTAAAAACTCCTAACAATTACAGCTTTAAAATATTTAGTAGTTTTCCTGACTATAAATATGTGTGTGTGTATATGTATATATATATATATACATATATATGTGTGTGTGTGTATATATATATATGTATATATATATATACATATATATGTGTATATATATATATATATATATGTATATATGGGTTTTCTTTCTTTCTTTCCTCAGACAAGGTTTCTCTGTGTAGCCCTGGCTGTCCTGGACTCATTTTGTAGACCAGGCTGACCTCAAACTTACAGAAATCCACCTGCCTCTGTCTCTGTTGGGACTGCAGGCGTGGACCGTCACGCCCGGCTATGTGTATTATTTTTTGAGGTGTGTCCAGGCCAGGTTGAATTCCCTATCTTTCTGCTCGAGCACCTCCATACCCAGTATATGAAGTTTTAGTCTTAAATCTGTTTGGTTTTTATATGCATAAGTGCCCAAGGCACTGACTTGGACTCTTTTATTTGATGAACGCAGTTGTTTCCTAAACAACTCAAAAGCAGCTGGAATGGTCCAGTAGCGACCGAAGCACGCCCTTACACCAGCGGGCAGGTTGCACGCAGAGCAGCCACTGACCCTTCCTCCCAGGGCAGGCCCCTCATCCCACAGGCTGCAGCCAATCAGAATTTGTTTCTCACAGCTTGTTGTCAAATGCTTTTAGTAAATATTTTGTTGTGAATTTATCAATGTCCTGGCCTGCGCTGCGGTGAAATCATTAGTGCCGTCTTTGTGCTTTCAAGTAATCAGAAGTAAAATGTATTTAGAAATGCCTAAGGACAGCTGATGTGCTTCGTTTGGTCACATGGTGTTTGCTAATGGTTCTAACATCCTGCTTAGAAGATGGGCAGAAATCGGCTGCAGCAAACTGGGAGCGCTGGGACACTTACATCCCGTGTCCCGTGGCCTTTCACCTTGTGTCCTGGCCTGTAGGGAGAGGCTCCAGTTACTTGAGGTTTGGAGGAAGAAGGTTATCTGGGTCCTGGAGAGATGGCCACGAGTTCATTTCCAGAGTTGGCATCTCGCACTGTTCAGTTGCTTTTCACACCAAGAATAGCTGCAGGATCAGCAGCCTGGGTGTAAGAAGGGAGTCTGTGCTGATGAGGACCTTGTGCTGTGAAGTGGGTTCCCTGCAGTGAGCTCTGGAAACCGTGGCCTGGCGATGGCAACGGAAGGCAGGGCCGAGTCTAGCATTCCTTACCCGGCTGGGTGAGCGGTGTGGCTGCTGGCCTGGAGGTAGACGGGGCGGACTGCAGTGTGCTGTTCCCTGGTCTGTCTTGCACACGTGTTAAATCAGGGTGCAGGACGCTCTAGACAGTGAGTTCAGAAGGACCTTTGCCCTGGAATCACCTATGGGAATCTACACATAATTTTGGAGGAAGAACAGAAATGTGACACAGCTCAATTCGCAGCAGTGTGTAGAATGGAGAAATCTTTTTCCCTGATGATTCTTCATAAGATTGTCTTTTGCGCATGTTTCATATAAACTCAAATGAGCCAAGACAGAGGTGTTGATGATTTGAGCTTTTCCTAAAGTATAAAACCTATTTAAAATTATCTAGGTAAGCCAGGAGTGGTGACGCACGCCTGCAGTCCTAACACTCAGGAAGGCAGAGGCAGGCTGATCTCTGTGAGTTCAAGGCCAGCCTGCTCTACAAAGCAAGTCTAGAACAGCCAAGGCTGCACAGAGAAACCCTGTCTCAAAAAGCCAAAACAAAACAAAATTTAAGTAATATGCCCTCTTGGTTAAAAATCAAAAGTCAAACTATAAAATTTGTCTTTATCCTTTGGACCCCTGTAACATTTTAAGAAATGAATTTTTTCTCTGAGCATATAGACATACAGTCTGTCTGTTTCAGTGGTGGTGCCTGCTCTGCCTGTATGCTTTCTACATTTAATGCATGGTTGATGTTTTATTGCTGGTTATTTGTAACTGTTTGTTCCTGTGGACATACATGGAGACCAGGGATGGTGGGTGGATCTCTTGGAGCTAGAGTTATACCCAGTTGTGGGAGCCCGGAACCAAACCTGGGTCCTGTGCAAGGACAGTCTACGTTCTTAACTGCTGAGTCACCCCTGCAGCCCCTTGTGTTGGTTTTCTTTAAAATCACAAGAAGCTGGACATGGTGGCGCACGCCTTCAATCCCAGCACTCAGGAGGCGGAGGCAGGCGGATCTCTGTGAGTTCCAGGACAGCCTGGTCTACAGAGTGAGCTCCAGGATATCCGGGGCTATGTATGGAGACCCTGTCTCAAAATACCAAAAAAAAAAAACCAAAAAAAAAAAACAAAAAACAGAACAAAAAGAAATTTAAAGAAACTATATTATTGTTGTTACATGAAATGAAAGTGCATTGCTTTGTCAAGGTTATTTTCTTTTTTTGGAAAGGGTCTCACTATGTGGCCTATGCTGGTTTTGAACTCGAGGCCACCCTCTTGTCTCAGGCTACTCAGGTGATGGAGTTACAGGTTAAGCCCTCACCCCAAGCAGCAGCCATTTTTAAAAAATATTTGTTTGTTTGTTTGTTTGTTTGTTTGTTTGTTTATACAGCATTCTTCCTGCATGTGTGCCTACAAACCAGAAGAGGGCACCAGATCTCACTATAGACGGTTGTGAGTCACCATGTGGTTGCTGGGAATTGAACTCAGGACCTCTGGAAGAGCAGCCAGTGCTCTTAACCTCTGAGCCATCTCTCCAGTCCCATGATATTTTTACTCGAAAAACCAAACAAAGGAAGGAACGAAGGAAGGAAGGAAACAGACAGACAAACAAACTAGGCTTGTTACCAAGCAGTAGAGTATGGCATGTCGGGAACCCCAAGGACAGCCACATTTCAGATCCCTTCTAAGTGAGCGGTAGGTAAAATCAGCATTACCAGCCACCAAGTACTGGCTTTTGAATCCAGCTGTCCTGGCTGTAATCTCATGGTGGGTTCCACTTTCCCGTATTTGCATAACTTTTGAGTGCCGGGCCACACTCTGGAGGAAATAAAAAGATGTGTCCAAACTTTCGACATTGCAACACCACATGGTCATCTACGAAGTTCATGCTCAGGAACTATACAGTCCAGTTACCATTTAACAGTAAATCTCAAAATAATAACAAATCTCAGAAAACAAGCTGGGCATGGTGTCGCACATCTGTAATCCCAGCACTCTGGGAGGCAGAGGCAGGTGGATCTCTGAGCTCTCATCCAACCTGTTGTACAGATTGAGTCCAGGGCAGCCAAGGCTACACAGAGAAAACCTGTATCGAAAAAGCGAAACAACAACAACAAAAGAAATCTCAAAAAACAAAAATAAACCCTTTCTTTTAAGCAAGTTCACAGTTTGTGTTGGGCCAGGTTCCTGGTGGTCCTGGGGAGGTGAAGACAGAGGATCCTTAGAGCTACTGACCAGTCAGTGAGGCCAGGCCAGCTCTGGGTCCAGTGAGGGTCCCTGTCTAACTAAGGTCGAGAGCACAGGGTACCAAGGCTGAACTTTTGGCCTCCACATACATGTGTGTGTGCGCACACGCAAGTAGACACATAAACGTCCTTCTTCCACACACTGTAATTGGTGAACCAATTTTATTCTGCAGACAGGATCATATCCTTATCACCCCTGGTTGGCCTGGAACTCGCTGTGAACGAGACACAAGGAGGGCTCGTTTGTTCAGAGAGGCTGCCCACCATGGTGCCACCACACCTGGCTTGTTCGGTCACCGTCCACTATTTCAAGGCCTGCTCTCGTGTGTGTGTGTGTGTATGTGTGTGTGTGTGTGTGTGTGTGTGTGTGTGCGCGCGCGCGCATGCTCACACCACCCTGCTGCGTCAGGACTCCCACTGAGTTAACTGAACGGTGAGAAGGTTGCCCACATCTCTTTCTTCTCTGAGGAGGGCGCGCAGCTTCTCACCGTGATGAGGTAGGATGCTTCTAGTCTTATTCACGAACTCGTGCTAACATTCAGTCATTAATTTTGATTCTGTGTGTGCGCGTGGGTCTGTGTGAGCGTATAACCACATGTGCCAGTGTCTGTCGTAGAGCCACCAATAAGGGTGCCGGGGGGCCCCCCGCTCAGGCCCTCTGCACGAGCAGCACTCAGCGTCTCTCCATCGAGTTAAGGAAGTTTCCTTCTTGTCCTTATGTTTTGAAGATGTTTATGATGAATGAGTTTGGGGCTTTGTAAAATGCTTTTCCTATTTGTGTAAATATGATCGTATAATTTTTCTGCTTTAGCCCATTAACACTAACTAAGGGGGGGGGAGCACCATGACGTGTCAGAGGACAACTTGCTGGAGTTGGTTCCCTCCTTCCACTCTGTGCATCTCAGGGAGCAAACTCAGGTCGCAGAAAAGTCTCTCTACCCACTGACCTAGCTCCCCAGCCCGGGACTGTGGCTGTCGATACTGGACCTGTTCTCACTACCTACAACTAAACACACTCAGCATGGTGTGTAATTCTGTGTTTGCTTGGCTTGCCTTTTGTTGCTGAGTTTTACTTGTATCATTGGAGATAGTGGTCCTTTATTTTCCTTTCTTTTCTTTCCTTTTCTCTTTCCCTTTCTTCTGTTTTTTGTTTGTTTGTTTTTTCCTTTTCCACGAGGTCTTCCTTTGTATCCCAGGCTGGCCTCAGCCACGTGACCCTCCTGCTTCAGCCTCCAGAGTGCTGGCTTTTCAGGCATGTGCCACCACGCCTGCTGTTTTCCTTTCTTCTAAATTACTTTTTGGTTTACACATTAGAATGCTGCCTGTTCTACAGGATGAGTTAGCTGTGTTCTCTCTGCTTCCCTTTTCTGGAAGGGAGGACAAGCAGATGACACTATTTCCTCTTTAAATGTTGATTAGAATTTACCAGAAGGTAAAACATCCTGAGCCTGGTATTTGCATTTTGTTGAAGGAAGGAATTGTTGGTTCAGTTTCTCTAGTAGATCTAGACCGTTTTATGTCCATTTCTTCTTTAATGAACCTGATAGGTTGAGGCTTTAACTTTAAGGAGCTTGCTCGCTTCTTGGACATTCCAAGGTGTGTGGGCATAGTCACTCGTACACTCATCTCGCACCTTCCTGCGTGAGCTCATGGGTAGCCTCTCATTCCTGCTTGCTAGTACTAAGTTGTTTTCACAGATAGCCTGGGACTGTGTTTATCAAATTGAATCATTTCTCTTTTTTTCTCAGAGCAGTAACCTGACATGTGCGATTTTCATTCATATTATAGTTTACACTTGATCTTAGCTAAAAGGCCAAGAATGATTCCTATTATAGCTTAGATATAATGTTTTGGCTTTGAATTGTTACTGTTTTTAACCAGTAATTATTAGACATGTGTGCTTAAAGGCATGGGGATTAGCAGCTGAAACAGACACATTGTGAGAACTCTTTGGCATCCATAGACTTTCTAAGGTTTTCAGAAGTTTTATGAACCTACACTAAGTTAAGTCTCACACTGTAGATTGAGGTGGCTATTGAGCAGGAGGGAGGAGTGTAGAGTTAACAAGTCAGGCAGAGAGCATCCATCTTGGTTCCCAGGACGACTGTGTCCTTCCTGGGGTGATGTCACACCACTGAGCATGCTAAAGTTTGTGTAGTGCAAATTCTTACTTTCCTATTTGGTGTGAAAAGTAGAGTTGATCAGGTACCTGCTCTGACAGTCTAGTCCACAGGGGACTGCTGTCTTGTGTTCCTAGTACAAGTGCCACAGTCTCTGAGGAAGGAACGTTTTCAGCCTGTCTGGCCTCATCAGCCGTGAGGGGCCTCCCTCCCTTCTCACATGGGAAGCCTCATTTGTTCCCGTATGTTCAGATCGTGCTGGTGGCTTCTTGTGAATGTATAACCTGCAAGGAAAAGCCGTGTGTAGGACACCATCTAGTTGGGAAGCTGGCTTCCTCTAACCAGGAGGGAGACTGCCGCGCCACAGCCGTCCAGAGCGAGCACTCTTACAGAAAGACTCCGAGGCAAAGCAGAAAGCTCGACGAAGAATTTGACAAACAGCAGATTTGGGACACTGATTAAAGACAGATCCTGCAGTTCCTGAGACAGACCCTGGGATTAAGCTAAATTTAAACACACACACAAATAGAAACAAAGAGAGCGAGGGGAGCCTGGACTTGGTTAAACCAAATCCGGTTTTGTTGTTCCAAAGTAATTTGCCTTGTTCAGCTGTTTTCACTAATGGAAGTTACAGCTAGATGACTAACTAAATTATGGAGAAATAACTTCTTGAAAAATTACTTTAAACAGAAGAGCTTAAGGCAGCAGAATTTGATCTGTATAACCTGTGCAGCTATTTCAGAAATAATGACCATGTTTCTTTCCCACACTGAATGCCACTTACAGCAAGGGAGCAGCCTGCTGCGGTGCCTTTGGCTGCCTGGAAGCAGCTCAGAGGCGGGATGAGGGCGAGGGGCTGGTACCTAAGTAAGACACTGATGAGAACCAGGTGCCAGGCAGGCCAGAGCCAGCTCCCTTTGGGGGTTTCTGCTGCCCTCTGCCCAGCACTCCGGCTTCTTCCAAGAGCCCCAAGACTTTCCTCACCCCTGTTGTCTGCTCTCCACAGCACCAGAAAATCCCTTACACCTTCTCTTCCAGACTTTCCCAGTAGTAAACGGTTCAGCCTTACCAGATAGCCCAGTTGTCACCCTTCCCACCGCTGCCACCCTTTAATCAGTTCCTTATGTCGGTTGTGGTGACCCCAACCATAGAATTATTTTTGTTCTTACCTTGTAGCTAATTTTGCTACTGTTATTAATCATAATGTAAATACCTGTGTTTTGCAATGGTCTTAGGTGACCCCAGTGAAGGATCATTTGACTCCCCCCCCCCCCATGGGGTTGTGACCCACAGGTTGGGAACTGCTGAGTTAGACTGACCATAGGCCACGTTGTGGAGTGAGAGACCAGAGGAGGGCTGGGGATGGGAAGAAATTCACCATAAGCTCTAGTGCAAGGGAAAGAACATTACTGAAAACGAGAAGCCTGGCTTCCTGTGTGGCTCAGCCATTTAACAGCCATGCCGTCCACTACGGCCATTCCCGTCTGTGAAGACGTTGGGCAGATATTTTAAGTACCCTAAAGGTACCGGGAATAAAGGAGTGAGTGTGAGCCGGTCTATGAAGAGCTGAGGACTTAGCTGCTAACGGCCTGGAAAGCAGGTGATGCCGCGGGGCTGTGAAGGGGCTTGAGATGAAGTGGGGGAGCAACCTGTGGAGACACAGACACACATAGCTGGTACCCGTGACCGCGGGTGGGGGCTGCTGGTGCTGCTGGTGGCGGGACAGTGTGGGAGGCTGAGGGAGCTCCGAGCAAAACCTGATTGGGCGAGCCCTGGAGACAGTGAAAACTTCTGCAAAGTGTTTGTTGCTGGCTCCAGGCAGGTGCAGTCATTTTGGGGGTGGTTCAAGAGGAAGAAGGTTTGAAAATGAAGAGGAAAAGGCAGATCTGCAAACTGGTCTCCTCAGGAAGGTTCGGACACCGTGGTCTGAATGGAAACGGCCCCACAGGCTGTAGTGAGTGGCGTGCTGGGGAGGTGTAGCCCTGTTGGAGTAGTGTGTCTGGCTTTGTTGGAAGTGTGTCGCCGGGGGTGGGCTTTGAGGTCCCAGATGTTCAAGCCAGGTCTAGTGGCTTTCTTCTGCCTGCTAATCTGGATGTAGAACTCTCAGCTCCCTCTCCAGCACAATGTCTGCCTGTGTTCCTGTGTTTTCCACCGTGAGATAACGGACTGAGCATCTGAGCTATAGCCAGCCCCAGTCCAGCGTTGTTGAAGGAAGAGTGCCATGGTCATGGTCTCTTCATAGAAGTCGAAACCCTTGCTAAGACAGGTACTCCCTGTGACCTGCTGTTCACTTCTCCCAAGCTTAGTCTCTCAGTTCCCATAGGGCCTTCTCAAATCCTCCAGCCTTTGAACTATGACCCTTGTGGTCGCCTCCCCTTGGCTGGTCTCCAGAGCAAGTTCCCCCTCCCCCAACTTTTGTGACCCAGGTACTTCTTTTAGCAGGATGGAGAGTGACCAAAGAGGCTGAAGATCAGGGACCTTGGGGCCCCTGAGGGGCGTCGAGACAGGGTTTCTCTGTGTAGCCCTGGCTGTCCTGGACCTTTTAGACCAGGCTGGCCTGGAACTCACAGCAAGTCACATGCCTCTGTTTCCAAAGCGCTGGGACTAAAGACGTGCGCCACCGCGCCCGGCTTGCAGGGTGTTAAGAAGGCGCAGAGCCCTTTTCTGTGCACGCTGTCCATGCGTCTCTTAGCTGGCAGCCCATCTCTTCGTGGGGTAGACCTGGCTTCAGTTATGGAGGGTGGGGCGGGGAGACAGGGAGACAGAGATGGCTGTGTGCAGGCCGTCACCCCACGTTCAGCACACACTCACAGCCGGTCAACAGGGAAGTGGGTGGACGGAAATTCCACAGTGGAGCGTCTAGGTTACGGGTGGAACTGAGCTCGCAGGATTCTGAGGGTGCAGCAAAGGCTTAGCTCTCCCTGGTCTGGTCGGGGACCAGGCACTTGTCCAGGGACTGGTAAACTTAGCAGACTTCCTCCTTAACCTAGCTGAGCAGGCCTGTGGTGTTCTAATAGACCTGAATCCAGCCGGGGAGGAGACTGCAGCACGCTTTCTCACAGAAGTGATGCCTGCCTCGTGCCCAGAACTAGTCAGGCTACCAGTGTGCTGTGTTGGCGGGAGGTGGGCTCACTCTCCACCCCGAGGCCCGGCGCCTCCCGTCCTGCAGCCGAGCTGCGTTGCCATTTTGCATGGATTCTAAGCTGAAAATCACCTGGCAGTCTGCAGCTGCTGTGTTCATCCGAGATTCATTTGGTTCAGCCGTCAGCGGTAAAACTAGACCGGCCGTCCCCACTTAGCCACAGCCAGAGCCACAGCCCTGCTTCCACCGAGGCCCCGTGGACACTCAGAAAATACCCGTGCTGTCTGAAGGAGCTGGAGTCTGATAATGACTTCTGACACGCTAGTCCTGATTGCATGTGTCATTTCTCTAGTGAAAATCGTCCGTCCTCCAATCAGGACTATCATCTTACTACCTTAGGCTCACATGGATCGGTTGATGCCTTCCATCACAGCGTCGGTACTTCTTATCCTTACTTCCGTAGGGAAGCCTGTCAGTTTCTGGCCGTGTCAGTGGCTCTTCAGCTAACCACCTCCTCATCTCCCTCTGGGAGCCAGTCCGTATGGAACGCTATGGCTCCCACCCTCAGCGTTCTGCAGCTTTTCGTAACCCTGGAGAGAAGCAAAAAGAGCAAGATGGCAGGGGCTAGGCGAGCAAGTGAGGAGGGAGTGTGAGCTGTCGGGAGAGGTGAGGAGGACAGCCATCAGTCAAGGAGACGAGTCTCACAGAGCTAAGATTTTAGAATTCCGTGTCGCCCCGCCGAGCTCTGCAGCCCTGGGGAAGTCCCTCTCCTCCACGCTTGTCTGCTCCCTGCGGCTCCCTCACAGTCCCTGTGAGAAGGACTAGTGAAGCCTGTGAACAGAGCCCGCCTTGGTGCTGCTCTCCTCTCACCCCACCACTAGGGAGGCCGAAGCCCAGGAGTTCACTGACAGCCTGGATGGTGCCACAGACCCTGCCTCAAACCCAAACGGAATGGTGGGAAAACTGAGCCTGGTGGCATGACTGTAATCAGGACGATCAGGAGTTGAGGGCCATCCTTGGCTACATGCTGAGTTAGAGTCCAGGCTGTACTACTTGAGACTTTGTTTCCAAAAGCCTAGGTAGGCAGTATGGTAGTGTCGTTCAGACCAAAGGCTGCTCATTCCAAAGCTGGAGTGACGGGGAGGTGGGACTTCTGAGCACCTTAGTGGAAAAGTCTGTGCCCTAGACAGGTGACTGAGTCACCGGTCCCCCCTGCTTCAGTCCGCTGGACTCATGACGAGTCAGAGTAAATCATTCTCAAAACTCTCAGGACAGGCGTCCGCTGACCCAGGACACAGCTGTTCCTGTCACGAGTCTGCACCAGCATTAGGAAAATGTGTGCACTAGTATTTACCAATAATTAACCTAGAAGAGCAGAGGGGGTTCTTAATAAACAGCCTTCAGTCGCTCCGTGTGTGCAAATGCCTGTGTCTGTGCACACGGTGGTGCGGGAGGGCGTGTGCCTGCCTGCGTGAGAGGCCGGAAGGGGACATCTGATTCTGATTTCCTGCTCTGTCGCTCTCTGCTTTATTCCTTTGCAATTTCCCGCTCAACCTGGAGCTAGGCTTGTGACCAAGAAGGCCCAGCAATCCCAGCTCTACCTCCCTCCCCAGTGGTGGGTTACAGAGCATGCCCAGCTTTATATGGGCGCCAGGTCCTAACTCGGGTCTTCATGCCTGCCCAGGAAGCTTACCCATGGAGCCATCTTTCCAGCCCTACATTTTTTGTCATTCTTTTTCTTTTCTGAAATTTATTTTATATCTTATCTGCGCAAACACATCGGTGCCTGGTGCCCGCAGAGGCCAGAAGAAGGTGTCTCCCGGAACTGGAGGTACAAACCATTGGACCCCCATGTGGGTGCTAGGAGCTGAACCCCGGTCCTCTGGAAGAACAGCAGTGCCCCTGACCCCTGAGCCACTCTGCCGTCTTCATTCCTTAGGTAACAACTACGGTGTTGAAGGCGCCAGGTGTAGCTCCACTCACAGCGAGAGCACAGTGGCAAATAAACGCTCCCGAGTCTGCCCTGAACTGTCGGTGCCCTGGGGGGGAGGCAGTCAGACAATGGTAAGCTGCTCTCTATGGGGAGGCCTGGCTGACCAGGGAGACTGCATAGGCGCTCTGAGGAGGTGCTGGACAGGGGGGGAAGGGGCTGATAGTGTGGCAGGAGAGGCTGGGTATTCCAGGACATTCGGAAACCAGCGAAGCCTCTGAAGAAGATACTGTTGACCCATCTCTCCTGCATCCCTCGTCCTTCTAGTGAGATCCCTGTCAACCACCATGACTCCCTTGTTCTGTTGGCAGAAGGTCTCCCATTGGCATGTGCTTCTTTGTGTGTGTGTGGTGAGGGTGGTATATTTTTAAATTAATCCTTTAGAATAAAGCCATGACCTTTGCCCTGTCTTGCCCTCCGCCTGGTGCTGAGCACCCTGTCCATGGCAGATTCAGTCCCTGCTGTCTAAAACATGCAGGGCGACACTGTCACCCGAGGGAGTGAAGACATGGGAGGAGTCACACCTGCAGGCTATGCTCCTGTGAGGTACACAGATGCTTGCCCGAGGTGCAGCTGTGGGTCAGCAGCTCCGGGTGTTTGAGGGCCGTGAAGTCCTGCTGAGAGAGGTTTAGTCACGTTACAGGTGAATATTCCAAACAAGAGCGTGAACCAATGGGGAGATGTGGCAGACAAAAATGTGTTGATTTTGGAATCCTCATGGATCATCTTAAGGAAGTGGGAGCTTCTGGGCATGAACCCCGAGGACATGTTCCTCGGGCTGCCCTGTCTTCTGCCCCAGAGGCATGGCACCTTCCCTTTCCATCACCATCAGCAAGCAGGGTGCAGGGCGTGACGTTTTCACCTGCCTGACTGCAGAAGTGAAGATGGCCAGGAGTTTCCAGGTGTCATTGCTCCTGTCAGTGTGTGCTGGGCCCCCCACACTGCCAACCGGAAATGTGGTGCAGCACAGAGTGGTGTCACCTGTGTGTGTGCCCTTTGGCCCGCCCTCCTCCTCCAGGCTGCGCCCAGGTGAGGTGGGGCACCGCCTCTCTCGCTGTGTCCCCCTCTGCAGGGAAAAGCCTTCCTTCAGCGTTGGAGCTACCCGTTACGTGTCTGAAACAAAAGGCAGCCACAGAAGGCCCAGGCAGGCAGACTCTCACCTCTCAGAGCGGCTCTGGCCCAGCAGCAGCCTCGAGACCGCTCAGTCCTCTGTCCCAGCGGGAGCAGTGCCCACCTGCCAGCGCTGTTCTTTCTGCTGCCCCTTCCTCCACAGTGGTAGTTGACTGGCCCTCCCTCTCCCTCCCTCTCCCTCCCTCTCTCCTCCCTTCCTCCCCTTTGTTTGTGTGCTCACCTCCCCCTGCACTCCCCTCTTAGCTTTTGGGACAGGGTCTCTTACTGAAGCGGAGCTGCCTGGTTTAGCTGGACCGCTGACCGCCTCCTACCTGAGGTCAGAGGTGCATGTCACCACACCTGGCTTTTGCATGGCTTCGGGGAGTCTGAACTCGGTCCTCATGCTTGCAGAGCCATGGCCTCAGCCTCCTCCTCTATGTTAAAAGTTGGCTTCATCGGGCACTGTTGGCTGTGGGGGTGGGGCCTGCAGCGTCCTCCCTTGTCGCTGTCCCGCAGATGTTGCCCTGGTCAGTGTTTGCTTATGTTGCTGTGGCTGTCCCGCTAGCTCGTCTGCTGAGCAGTCAGACTACAGCAATCTATTTCTTTTTCTTGTATGCTTTAGTAACAGTTCTTGGTTTTCTGAGTTTACTTCCAAAACCACAGTCCAGCTGTTAGATCTCTTAAGAGTTCCCCATATTCCAGGCAGGCTGATGTCACTGTGTCCTGCCGACATTCCCAGGCAGTCTGTGCCCCTGCCCTCCGTGGTCCACTGGGTAATCTTGAGGGTGCAGGCTGAGTCGGGGCCTGGCTTCCTGGATACCCATCTTCCCTTCTCTCGTCGCTCCTGTGTTCAGTAGGGCAGCGTGTCCTCTACTTTCTCCCTGAGAAGGTGTGGGAGGTCAAATCCGAGACCGTGGGTGTCTGGAAGTGTCTTTCTCCGCTTGAGCATTGACAGTAGTGTATCTACTGGAGAGGTCTAGGGTAGGAGCTATTTCACCTCAGAAGTTTGGGGACGTTGCCCTCGGACTCGGGCCTCCCAGGAGTACTGAGAAAGCTCATGCGTGGGCTGCCATTTTCTCTCTAGAATCAGGGTCAGTGCTGGCCTGTGTTTTCAGAATTCAAAAGCTCTGTGTGTGTGTGTGAGTGCATGTGCAAATGCGTGCATGCACAGGTGTGTGTGTCTGTGTTTCTGCGGCTTGAATCCAGAGCCTCCGGCATGCTGCAGAGTGCTCCACCACTGAGACACAGCCCTCCTTTTCTCTTTGTGTCGCTCAGAGATAGGGGCTTCCTCTGCAGCCTTGGAACTTGCTGTATAGACCAGGCTGGTCTCAAGTGCAGAGGTCTGCCTCTCCGGCTGAGTGCTGGATGCGCCAGTCCAGACCAGTTTCTTACTTCTTTGATTATTTCTTCGTGTCTTTTTTCTAGAACTCTTGAGTCTTCTGACCTTGTTATCTTCTGTTTCTGTCTTGGTTTTTCTTTCTGATTTTTTTTTCAGCTTTGTCAGTTGTGCTTTATAGTTTACACTTCTGCCATCATTTCTAGTTTCCAAGAACTTTTCACTGATTGTTTCCTGTTTCTCTGCTGTTCCTCTGTGATGTGTTGTTTTTGAGGGTTTCTGGGCTCCTGTCTTACTCTTGTGTGTGATGCTACCTTCCCATACTGAAGGCTTCCTTAGAGCCTAGGATCCCTGCTGTCGTCTCTAGGACCCCGGCTGTCGTCTCTAGGACCCCTGCTGTCATCTATACTTGTGTGAGGCTGAGGCTAAGAGGCTGATTGGACAGTGTGCAAAGGCTCTAGAGCTGTCAAGGATCTGTCATACCATGATACAGGCCAGAAGAGGCCCCAAATCTGCATCCACTGACCTTTACTATGGAGTCACTGTGTCTCCAGGAAAGAATCTGGCAGCTTCCTGTTTGGGTTTGGAGAAGGCCAAGTGGGCCACAGGGCAGGATCTTACCCTTGAGATGGAGGCTTCCTCTGGGAAGATGGCTCAGTGGGTAAAGGCCTTGCTGTGCAGGCACAAGGACCTGAACTCTAGTCCCCAGCAGCCATATAAAAGCTGGGAGTGGCTGTGCACTCCTGGGGAGCGGAGGCGGATGGGTCCTAGGGACTCAACCTGTGAGCTACAGGTCCACCAAGACAGCCTGCCATAAAGCAGTAAGATGCAGAGCGAGAGAGGAAGACCTCGTGTGGGCCTCTGGCCTCCCTGCACACATCCAAGTACACACACTCATGCCCGCATGAAATGAAGGCCTCCACTCAGCCTTTCTAGCTCCTGCTGTGCCTTCTGTGTGGACTGTGCTTCACATGATGTTGAACACGTATGTGAGTAGCTCCTTGACCAGGACCTGCTGGCCAAACCTGACTCGCCAAGTGGAGTGTCAATTTCTCATTGGTCCCACAAATCCAGCTCAGCAGGTGTGGCTGTGCTGCCAGGAAACAGGTGGAGAGGCTTTGAGGTGAGGTTCACAGCTGAGGAGGAGCCTTCGTGTGCTCCCTCGCCTTCTTCAGGTAGAGCCGTCCCTAAGCATTGGCACTCCCAAGGCAGAGGCCAAGGACAAAGCAGCGTGACACAGCTTTGACACACGGTCACGCCTCACCCTGGTGCCATGAGTCTGGCTCAAGCCTCTGGAAATCTGAATGATGCAGTCTCAGGAGGCCATCCTGTGGCGCTCCTGCCACGTGGAAGGGGAAGGTTTTGAGGTCAGGCTGCTGAGGACAGAACCTAGACCTGAACCTGGGTCTGGAGCTCCCCCACGGATGCCAAGGAGGCTGGGACCGCTCCAAGGCTGCAGAGAATCGTCAAGGGCAGGAAGTGGGCCTCTGCAGAACCTGCCGACAAGAAGCCTTGTTTAGGAATGTTCTGGACCGCTTTTAGATCCCCACCCTCACCTCCATTATGTTCTGCTGTGTCTGCGGGTGAACAGCCCCGCAGGGCTCACTGTTTGAGGACAGCTGCGACAGGGAGGAAGACCAAGATTTGTAAATAGCTCTTTTCTTGAGCTGCCAAAAAGGAAGAACATTGGGCGGGGAGGATGTGACTGCCGTCCTGTCCAGAGCTGAACTCCAAACAGAGGACCACAGGTCTTTCTCTGTACTCAAGTCCACTTACTTGCCCTGTGCCCTGGACTCAAAACCTCTCAGTCAGAGAAGGGGGGATGGAGTGGGCTGTGCTGTGCCTTGTCTTCATCAGCTCCCATAGTTTCAAGGGAGTTTACTGCTGACGTAATCAGTAATCACCACTGCAGTGAGAGAGCAGGGAGATGCCGATGCCGGAGGGCTCCCTTGGTTTAGCAAGAGGTAGCTGGCGCCTGGTGGGTTGCTGACCTAGTATGGCTGCGCACTGCTGCGTTCCCAGCTCCCTCACTGCATTTCAGTAAGGCCCAGAAGTCCTCTGGAGGGATGCCAAGAGATGCCCAGCTGTTGGTTCCAGTCTCGGTGATTTGGGTCATGGCTTGTGCTTGGACACCAGTGTCGCTGTTCTGTACTAGACTCCCTGTGTGAGCATCATCTTCCCGCTTCTCCTGGTTGTCTCCTTTCCGTCCTCCTTTTATCAGCAAGTACAATTAGATGAGCTTGGCTTTAGAAATGGCTAGGAAAGGAGTTGAGCGCCGTGGCGCACGCCTGTAAAATCCCAGCACTCGGGAGAGGCAGGCAGATCTCTGTGAGTTTGAGGCCAGCCTGGTCTACAGAGCGAGTCCAGGACAGCCAGGGCTACACAGAGAGACCATCTCTGAAAAACTAAATCGTCTTAGAAAACCCAAGGAAAAAAATGGAAAGGTAAAATGTAATTGCCGGCCGCTGCTCGCTTGGAAGGTGCGGAGGGTCCAGACTTCATGGTGGAGAGTGTCGGGCTCCTCAGGCTCCCTGTCTGGCCTTCACCTTGTTTGTCAATGAGAGAGTAGCTCCAGAGTCTGCTCACACAGACCCCACACTCTTTACTTCCCTTTAATTCACTTTTAACTGGCAAGTCCGGTGTGGACAGATGTTCATGTGCTTCAGTGATTTCAAATGCACAAGCCGTGAAGGACTCAAAGCATCCCACTTGAGACACAGATGTGCCCGCATCTGAGTGAGCCTGTACCGTGTCTGTGCCTGGCCCATTTCATCCTAGCATCCTCCATGTCTGTTTATTCTATTGCAAGTAACAGGATTTCCTCCTTCTTCAAGGCTGAATAGCATTCCGCTTTCCTTGTAATGGCTCCTCCTGTGGCTTCTGGGTCTTAGCTGCTATAACACAGCACTAAGGTCAGTGCTCTTGGTTCGTTGCCTTGGGTAGATGTTCCTACACAGTAGTGGTAAGTGCTGGGTCAGGGGATACTTCCGGCATTAATTTTTAAGGACATCCATATTGCTTTCCTTTGGCTGAGCCTCCATTCCCACCGGCAGCATCAAGGCTGTTTGCTACATCCTTGATAGCTCTTACTTTTCATCTTTTTTGTGATGACTGTTCTCAGACATGGCATAAGGTCACATAGGTTCAAGTTTGCATTTCCTTAATAATTAATAATTAGTGACATTAAACTTTTTTTCTTTTCTTTTCTTTTTTTTTTCTTTTTTCTTTTTTTTTTACCTGTTGACCTGTATGTTTTATACAAAATAGCCTGGCATCCCAGCTTTGGGGATGAAGAAGCAGAAAGAGTTCTAGGCCATTCTGGGCTGCGCGAGGCCCCGTTACAGCATGTTTTCGTGTCCTTTGCTCAACTTTAAATCGGTTTGTGTCCTTGCAGTAAGTTGGGTCTTGGTGTGTTAGACCTGAGCACTGTCTCCGGTGTGTGGTGTACAGGTATCTTCTCGCGTTGCTTGGTCTCTTTCTGCACTGGTCGTGTCCGTGGCTGCTTGCAAGTCAGTTCCTCCCTAAAGCTCCTTAGGGGAGGGGCTGCCACACACTCAGCTGTGGGACACAGTGGTGCCTTTGCCTCCTTGTGAAGCCCTCACTGTGAGAGCCCAGCATGACTGCCCGTGTTCCGAATGCCATGGCACAGCGTTGCGTCAGTGTGGAAGTGCTGGTCATCCTTCTGCCGTGCCCCAAGGTCCGCCCGCGATTGTGAAGCTGGCTGCTTCTGTTGCAGTGATGTCTCCCTCTCATGGGCGTTCGGCTCGCTGCAGTTGTGTCAGGATGGACGAGCTTGGCTTTCCTCTTTCTATTGTTAATGGCCGCGTCGTATTTCATGTTGTGGGTGTGGCAGTGTCCTAACTGCTTGCCTGCTGACTGCGTCTGCTACCAAAGCAATCCTGCTTTTGCGCACGCGTACAAATGTTTCTGTTGGATCGCAGCCTGGAGTGGAGTTGCTGGCTCAAAGTGAATGCTATTTTTGGTTTTGACAAAAGCTGCCAAATTGTCTTCCCAAAGGAATTTACTGACTTAAGCTTATGCCTGTGGTGTGCTTGATTTCACAAACACTTGATAACTCCATTCTTTTCTGTTGATCTGATAGGTAGAAAAATAGGACATATTGGGCATACTTTGTGTTCTTTTCGGCTGTATCTACCTTCTACCTTTTAAGACTCATAAAGGGGTTGGGGAGATGGTTCAGGTCAGTAACGTGCTTGGCTGTGCAATCATGTGGACCCGAATTCAATCCCCAGCACCCGCGGGAAAAGCTGAGTGGGGAGCGTTGACAGATACGTCACTGGGCCGTTGCAGTATATAAAAATGGTGCTGGGTTAAATAATGTTCATTAGCCTGTAATTAGTGTGGCGGGATCCTCTAACCCGCTCGCAAAAATAATAAGACACAGACACCTGTTAGATTTTATAATTGCCTTATTACCTGGTACCTACGCTGTCTCAATAACCTCACCATCCATTTCCTAGGCCCCCATCCAATGCCATCTGCCGTAATCATTCCTATCTGGGCTACCTTCCCTCCATAATCCCAAGATACTTGCTCGTGCTCTTCATCTGGGCCTTTTCACACCATTATCGGAGTCCTCCCTCCCGGCCCACGTGGTTCCTTCTCTGCACCAACCCATTGTGGCATCCTCCTTCCTCCTCTTGTCCTGTCCATCTCTCTCCCATGATTTCTTGAACTCAAAGCCTGGGAACCTTAGCCATGCCTACCTCATTTTGCCCTGCTCAGGTATAAGCTGTTTAATCAACCATGTGTTAGGCAGGTTTATACAACAAGGATAGGTGTATCCAGGCAGTGAACAGATCTCAAGGGCTGGCAACCAACATCAAAATAAACATCAGAACAACTCCCAACATTTCCCCTTTTCTATCCACGTAAAAAGGCCATTTTTATACAATAAGAATAATTATGAGAGGAACTCGGGCCGCTGCAGGCGGCTCGGCACTGCTATAGGAAGGCACGGATATGGCCGTGCCCTCCCATGGCCAGTCCTTATTGGAGTCCAGGACCAAAAAGAATGCAGAGGAGCCCGAGAACACCTATATCCTGAGGCCCATTTTCTGTGGTTAAAGACTGCGTTCATGCCGTGCTCAGGGAGGAATTGGCAAGCGCTGCATGTTCTGCAGATTAAGTCCCGCATCTCACAAAATATCTATCAGAAATCATTAAAGATGAACTAAAAGAGTTGCAATATGATCGGCAAATATACTTCTGGCCCAGTATATTTGATAAACACATATGTAAAGCAGGAACTTTTTAGGACTACTTAAACTTTACCTGTGTTGGTAAAGTTTGGCATGTATTTAAGCTTGCCAATTCTAGGCAGAATTCTGTCTGTCATGAGCGAGGGCATTTTCTTTGATTGGGGCTTGCTGGCCACCCCATCTAGCTTAATCAGTGAACTTCAGATCCCAGTGAGAGAGATCTTTTCTCAAGAAACAAAAGCAGACGAAGGTTGACCTCTGTGTCTCCCTCTACAAATGTCTCAGAAAGCCAAATGTGATTGCTTGATTGCTCATGTAATCCCAGTACTTGGGAGGTTGGGGCAGGCTTGGGAGTTTGAGGCAAGCCTGGACTGCATAATAAGAATTTGCCGCCACCACCACCACCACCGACACCACCAACACCAACACCCCAAATAAAAGAGACCAAAGGGGAAAGGAATCTCAACTTTGACAGTTAGTTGGTGAGACCTTTCCTTATTTTCTGGGCTGAATTGGCTTGTGAAGTGTGAGATTTTTCTTTCTTGTCATTTCATTAAACTTTAAGGTGTTGGGGCTCAGCAAGTCAAGTCAAGCCAAGGGTTGAGTTTGGCCACCAGGACACAGAGAGAACAAAAGCCCACAGGTATCAGTGGCACACATGCCCAACCTCCAAGTAAATTAAAAATGAGCTTTTTAAACTAATGAACTCGATTACCAATCTATTGACCTGACTGCTTGTGTTACAGGTTCTTTCTGAACAAGACCTGCTGCATTTATGATTTTGACTGTTTTGACACTTGTTATAGCCTTACCTCTGCCTTATTTAGGGTGAGGTGGTGGGGTGATGGCCTGCTCTGCCTGTGCTGTAGTTATTACAGAGCTTGGTTCCAGATTAGTCCTATAATGAAGTGGCTTATAGCACGCAGGCTTGAAGGCTTTGGGTCCAGATTGTTTCACTGCGGAGTCCTGAGTCCCACATAAAGATCGAATACGGTGGAGCGAAGCTCGGTGGTTAAGAACAGCTGTTGCTCTTGCAGAGGACCTGTGTTCAGTTCCCAGACACACATGGTGGCTCACAACCGTCCCTGAAACCATCCAGTCTCAGGAACCCAATACCCTCTTCTGAACTTCGCAGGCACCACACACATGGGTGGTCATAGACATACATGCAGGCAGAACACCCGTAGACATAAAAACAAATCTAAACCAATGAGAATAATGATTTTTTTAAATAATAATGAGCAGACAGCAGCCCAGCTGATTTCTGACCTAAATTGAGCACTGACACCGTCCAGTTCCCGTGGCACTAAAAAGGCAGAACCCCTGGCCTGGCCTCCCAAACATGGACGTGAAAAATTGAGTATTGTGTTCTGAGTAGACACAGCCACACAGTATGTACCAGCCAGGCTCTCACAGGTGGCAACAGATAATGTCACTCCAAGAACAAGAGAAGCTTAATATAGAAGCTGTAGCAGCCATGTGCTTAGGTCATTAGACATAAAAGCTGGTTATTTTTATAGATGCAGAAAGTACATTTTAATTAAACAACTATTCCTGCTAAGACTTTAAAAAGGAAAGGGCAGGTTATAGCTCAGTGACAGAATGATTGCCTTGCAGCTTGAATGAGACTCTGGCCTTGACCTCCAAAACATAAAAAATTAAATGTTAGAGAGGGGTATGTGCCTCCGAGCATCAGTACTGGCAGAATCAGAGACAAGCAAGGCAGCCTCTGCTGCTTGATGTTTGACAGTGAAGGTGGAACTAGGCCTTTGAGAGCTGAGTGAGGTGGCGTCGTTTCCCTCTTGTGTCTTTCCTGGAGATCAGATCCTCAGGCTATGTGTAAATTCTGTCAGCCGACATCCACAGGTAAGATGGAGTGGTTTATCAGTGTCCACAGGAGACTGGCTCCAGGAATGTAAAATGGTGTCTCTACTGGATGTCACCATACATTCTCCACGGGTTTATAGCTCCCTCTGGATTGCTTGTACTTAATATGTGCGACTGCTACGCAAACAAGGCTTTTGTTTTGTTTGACATTTGAGACAGGGTCTCTCCATGTAGGTCTGGCTGTCCTGGAACTCACTAGTTAGACCAGCCTGGCCTTGAACTCAGAGAACTACCTCTTCCCCCAGAGTGCTGGGATCAAAAGTATGTGTCACTCTGCCTGGCCTTATGCAAACAGATTTTAGACCATAGTGAGTTGTAATGCTAAGGAAAGGGTGTGTGTGCTCAGTAGAGGTGATTTTTAGGCCTGTTTCTTTCTTCTCACAGTAGTTGAGCAGTGAATGTGGAAACCACTGTTCTCCTCAGCCAACTGTCTTTCTGAAGGAAGGGGACACGGTCTGATTTGTGACTCAGCTTGTGGCCTGGGGCATTTTGACACTGTCAGGTGCTGCCTTGGTCTGTGATCGGTACTAAAGTAGCTCCTGGCTTCACTCACCAGAACAGGGCTGTGCTCAGCACCTATGTCTGGCGGGGCGGTTTGGTTTTGTGCTGTTTCGGTGACGTCTCTGTTAGTTGGGAGCACTCAGAGGCCTAAGTTCCCAACCGAGTAAGTGCTGCAGCCCAGGTGAGCCAGCGAAAGTGGAGCTGGCCCTCAGCGCGACACTGTGGTCCTCACGTTAGGCTCCTTGCTCAGTAGAGCACTCCACGTGCTGTGCGCCTGCTGCCATCCACATCACCATTGGCTGCCTCTGTTTGTGCTGTGGCTTTGAAACGTCTGTCTCTTCCCGGCAGCATGTGGAGAGGGCCGAACGTGAACTGCGTGGATAGTACCGGCTACACTCCACTCCACCACGCTGCTTTGAATGGCCACAGGTGAGTACCGGGCACCCCCTCACCCACCCTGCGGGGCCCGCTGTCCCTCCGCCTCCTATGAAGCTGGCTAGACAGGGTGCTGAGGACAGAGAGAAGCAGACTCACACAGTCCACGAGGATACCAAGTTTCTCTGCAGTGAATGATGTTCCTTGTTTACCCCTACCTGCAGAGAAAGCTCTAGACAGGTGGATTTCACCTTTTCTCCAGACAGGTCTTTGCCTGTCTGGAATGTCCAAGCATCACACAGTGACGGTGACTGTGCAGACCACACTCGGGACAGGCAGGTCCTGAAGAGCCTGGGACCCCACAGCTGTCCATCCCCATGTGCACAGTAGACCGAGAGGCTGGCCTCCTGTCCGGGCCGTTGTCCTGCGTGCTGTCCCTGTTCCTCAGAAGATCAGCCTCGTGAACACTGGGAGCCATTTCTGATAGGGAGGGAAAGCGTGTGCGTGGCCCTCAGCCCCCGAGTGTGAGGAGGTCCTTCGCACTTGAGTGGGAAATACATGTGGAACGTTTCCTGCGCACAATGGCTTCTGGGGCGCCGAGTCCCCTGCTGAGCATAACCACCGTGGACTGACAACTGAGGGCTCCACCGCCATCACGGGGTGTGGAGTGGGTTTGCCCAGGTGTGGAAGAGCAGGAAAGGGGGACCAAAAAGGTGGCGTTGGGAGCTGGAAGCAGAGTCCAGGGCAGGAGAGCTGTGTGGGTGTGCTTCTGGAGACCAGGACCCACAGGCTCACTGGCACTGCCCTGCCCTTTCTCTTCTCTGGTGCTCATCTCGTGCTCTGCCATTAACCCATTTGATCAGCCCCTCATTTTATTCTTTTTTAAGCAAGGAACGGCCCACTGAACCTTGCAGGCCTCTGTCACTTGTAGCAGTGTGTGAGCAGCTTCATGGGCTCCATTGTGCCCTGATGCGCCATGATTGTTAGCCCCAGGACTGAGCTTTTCTCAAGTTGAATGTGAAGCCCGTGTCTTTTCTAAAATACCTTTAAAGGTAAAATCCAGGGCCAGGATGGTGGTACGGAGGATAGAGTACTTGCTGCCTGCCTGACAATCTGAGTTTGCTCCCTCAGACTGACACGGTGGATGTAGAGCAATGGCTTCCAAGTTGTCTTCTAGCTTCCGTCTGTGCTTCATGGCACATGCTGCACCAACAATGGAAGAAAAGAAACATTGAGACCCTCTCAGGAGTTGGGAAGATCTGAGATAATGTGAATCCTCAACTCAAATGCGGCAGTGTGTTAGCCTCTCCTGGACCTGTTTGTGTTCACAGGAAGGGGTTTGGTTTGGTTTGGTTTGGTTTGGTTTGGTTTGGTTTGGTTTGGGTTTTGGTTTTTTTGGCCTTGTGTGCCTAGGGATAATTACACACTTGCATCTGCTTAATTAGCAGTGTCACCAAGAAGAAAGCCAGAGAGGCTTCCTTTCGGAGCTATGAGATGACGCTCTGGGTGTCTGACTTATGTCAGGGACATGGATTCTGCTCCGTCCTCTTTCAGCACCATATCCACAAGGCAGTGAGGGACATCAGTTGTCTTATTTAACTGCACTTACGTCAGTTCTTCTCCAAACGCTCTTTCATGATCACAGACCAGGGAATAATGTACACTGAGGCAAGGAGTCTAGACGTTTTCAAAGTAGCAGGGCATGATGGGTTCCCAGGTCAGGCCCAGGGAAGGAGAGTCAGGCTTTACATAGAGTCAGCCACCTAGCAGTCACATCAGTAGCCGTGGGCGTTGAAGAGAGCCTGGCAGCGAGCTCAGAAGAGGAGGCTCGCTGATGTCAGAGCCCTGTAAGCTCATGGATGGTTTTGCTTTCTAGGGATGTGGTTGAGGTTCTTCTGAGGAACGATGCGCTGACCAATGTTGCTGACTCGAAAGGCTGCTACCCACTGCACTTGGCCGCGTGGAAGGGAGACGCCCAGATAGTGCGCCTGCTCATCCGCCAGGGGCCCTCGCACACCAGAGTCAACGAACAGGTCGGGAGAGGCTGACTTCCTACCTCAGCTGCTGCCAGACTGTGCCTCATGCAGCCCAGGGCATACCTCAGGGCACAGTCCCTCTTCCCTGACATGACCCCCTGTCAGGACTAGTGGGGAGAGCGTGTTCTGGAGGGTGCATTGAGACAGAGTTTCTCTGTGTAGCTCTGGCTGTTCTGGAAACTCACCCTGTAGAGCAGACCAGGGTGGCCTCGAACTAAGAGATCTGTCTGCCTCTGCCTCCTAAGTGCTGGGACAAAAGGCATTCGCCACCTCACCCAACCTGTAGGATGCATTTTATGTGCAGTTGACTCATGCAGATTTGCATTAGAATTTCACACATGCAAAATCACATCCACAGACTCACAGTATGAAAGTTGATGCAAATCTTTTGAAATGATGTAGATTTAGTTTCAAACTAAGCAGAGATAACATAATTCTAATTTGTGCTTATGCCATCCGCATGCAGTGCAGGGTTTCCAGCGTTAGCGCTGTGCAGGCTCGCTTGTTATTCTACACACATCAGGATGTGCAGAAGTAAAAGCGTTTGTGCTAGTGCTAGGGAAAAATATGGATGCAGGTCAGAGGTGATCCAGGGGGGTGAAGATCATTGCCATGCTGTCTTCCAAGGCTACTTTGAGCTAAACTTTGAAAAACCACACCGTTATTAGAAAATAGAAAGCTAGCATTTGAAGAAAAATGCTCAGCTGGGTTTGGTGACACATGCCTGTAACCGCAGCACTTGGGAAGTGGAGACCGAAGAAGCAGGAGTTTCTGGGTCATCTTTGACTATATAGTTGGAAGCCAGCCTGGGCTACATAAGACCCTGCCTTGGGGGAGGGGAGAGTTAAAGAAAAAAAAAAGGAAGAAAAATCACCCAAGCCAGTTCTGGTGGTATACAGCCTGCATTCCCGCACTCAGAGACTGAGGCAGAAGGTTTAGTTCAGGTAAACCTAGACTAAACGTGAGGTCTGTTCTGAAAAGGAAAAAGAGAGAGGTGAGAATCAGCAGAACCCTGACAGAGCCTCGTAGGCTAACTTCTTGCTTCTCTGGAGAGAGGCTTAGGTCTCTGTGGCTTGGGTCCCAGCATGCAGAGCCATGGGCTGGGTCTTGCCCCCTTGGTTACACTCTGCTGCTCCTTGAGGAAAGGGCTGTCCTGCTCACGCCCAGCTGCAGGAGCTTGTTCCCCTCTGGAGAGTAGAGCGGGTTCCTCCTCAGACCTCAGGATACCACAAAGCCACGCATCAGGGTTCCAGGTGCCTCCATTTGGAGCCTGGGTATAGGTAGTGGCCCATCAGCCTGCCACTTCCTCCCGGGCGGCCTTCCAGGTAGGTGAGCAGCAGGTTCTCAGACCATCTGGGAGGAGGCCTGTGTAGGACATGGGGCGACAGGGTCCTAGACTTGCCTGGTTAGACCCAAGTGCAGCTCTCCTTGCTGAAACGACAGTCTCTCCTCTCTGAAAGAAGTGTGTGGAGAAGCTTGCTCATAACTAACACTCTTCAGCGCTGAAGAGCTGGCCACCCAAAAGTCCTTCTCACTTCAACAGTTTTCAGCAATCATTTCTAATGCCGTCCTCACCCACATTTGCCTTGAAACACAGCTGCTTGGGATTTGGAGGCACTTGAGTGTGCTAGCCTATTATGCTCACGCTGCCTCCTGCCTGCAGGAGGCCAGGATAGGTGATGCCAGCCCAGTGCTTGCGTGTTGCTCTCTGGAGCAGCTGGAAGAACATGATGGGTCCAGGCAGCTACAAGCACTACACTGACTTGAAGCTACTAATGTGCTTCAGTGGCTAGGTGGGCAAGATGAGCTTCCCCGGAGCTGCCCGCTCTGTAACTCCGTCCAGCTACCTGAGCTCAGTTCTGGGCCCCAGGGCTACATATGGCTTTGATATATTCCATCCATTATCATCATATTGTCTTTTCCTCTCCTTTTTGTAGAATGCTCTTGAGATCAAAGACCTCAAAAAGTACGGCCCCTTTGACCCTTATATCAATGCCAAGGTGTGTACGTCACGGCCAGGATCCCTCGTCCTGTGTTTCCCATGCTGCCCCTCTGCTGTAGCCCTCCATCCTTCTACCCAGGCTCCTCTTCACCCCCCTCAAGCTGCCTGCTTCAGCCCATCTGCTTTTGGCTTGTCTAGGGAAATCACAGCACAGTGGGCCGAGGCTTTAGTTTTCAAACCGTCTAGTCCTGGAAAGTTGGGAATGTTTGAAGCAGCAGCAGTAGGAACCAGAACCACACCGTAAGCCTGCTGTGTGCTTGCGACCTGTAAAGTCATGGGGTTCCACAAAGAGGCCTGTCAAGCAAGTCGGCTTGCTTTCAATAAGCACAGAACATGATTAGGTGTACTTCTTGAAATTTAAGCCTTTTACTTTTCATCTGCTTTCCGTGTTTCTTTTGAAGTAGAATCTGACTTTCTTTCAGGTTTCCATAGCCACGTGGTGGTGTGGGGGACAGGACGTAGGTGACCGCACTTCATTCTTTCAAAAGCTGCTGTTGGCTGCTGTTGGCTGCCGCCCTCTTCCTGGGTGTGTGCCTCTTTGCATGTGCTTCATAGCTCAGTCCAGTCCCCGGCATCACCTCTCTTTCTGCTTTGTCACTGCTGACCCTGAAGGGCTCTGAACCAGGAGCTGGAGCAGCGGTGGTTTGCTAGACCTTCTTGGCCAGCCCCTGTCTCATCAGAAGGCTCCTCCACAAAGAGGCGAAGCTTAGTGGATGGTGGGTGTGGCTCCCTGTCACCCTCACTTGCTGAATCTATGTCCCTGAGTTTTACTTAGATGGAGTTTGGGCTGGTGTGCATGTACATGCCTTTTTCTCTCTGTCTCTGTCTCTCCCTTCTCTCTGGCTCTCTCTGCTTTCTCACTCGTGTGTACGTGCATGCGTGCCCCGGAGGTCAGTGCTGAATGTCTTCCTCAATCCTTCTCTACCTGAGTTTTGAGACAGGGTCTTTCTCTGATTCTGGAGCTTGCTGCCTGGCTAGACTGGCCGGCAGTGAGCCTCCAGGATTGGCCGCCCTGGTGCTGGAGTGCCCACCGCCGCGTCTTGCTTTCACGCGCTGCTGGAGCTCGAAGCTTGCACCTTGTGTTTGCGTGGCAGGCACTCTGCCAGCTGGGCTGTGTGTGTTCCACCCCTCGAAGCTGTTTTCTGGTCCGCACACTGATTGTCCTGCTTGGTACTTCGTGCTTGCTCAGAATGCAGCCATCCTGGGAAAGGGGGCACGCTGCTTCCTGTGTTTACGCGTGGCAGGCAGGGACAGCGTCGCTCTCTGCGACTCCCGGGCTGACGTCGGGGGCCTTGGAGAAGCCCGAAGCTATTGGGCTTTTGCTGGTCGAGAAGCGTGATCTGGGGCAGCAGAGGGCTAGATCGGAGGCCTGCCAGCCAGGCCTGGCGGGGTTCCGGGCTGCCGACTCAAGTAGGTAGTAAGTTTCCTCTGGGCCTTGCTTTCCTCTTATAATGTGGGGGTTACTACCGTTCTTTCTGGTTCTTTTGGAGTCATGCTCGTAAAGGACAAGTGTCCGGTAGCTAACAGTATGTGAGAGGTTCGGAAATACCTGTGCAGTTCTGAAAAGATACTGTGTAACACGTGTCCACAGTTTCCACGCTAGTGGCTAGTGGGCGTGTAGCCAAACAGTGCTCTGTGTGCTCCAGCATTGGTTTGTGGAGGAGGGGCCTGAGGTGACTGTGTCCACTTGTGGTCAGATTGGCTTCTAAAGCTTGCATCAAAGGCTGGGCCTCCAGTTCCTGAAAGTGAGGACAGAAAAGAAAAAGTGCAAGGCTGAACACTCATGCCCGGAAGTGCTGCCCTGGGCTCGCCTCCCTTATCGTGCACACAGCACTGAGGCCGAGCTTCGTTGTGTGTGCTGAGGATGCAGGCCTCTGGAGGCAGCCTCTCTCAGTTTATCCCAGCGAGTGGGGTCTGGCTAGCCTGCCTCATAGCTAGGAGTTGCTTTGCTAAAGCATCTGTGAATGCTAAATAATGTCTGACTCAATACAAACTTAGAAGTCTCAGGCACCATTTCTGGAGCATTTGGATTTCCCAGGCTCTCCTGGTCCCCTTCAGCACTCAGCCAGTCATCATGAGTCAGGAAGAATAAAAGGCAGCCATGGCTGAGCCGTGGGAACCATGCCCCCTAGAACAGCTTCCCTCAGTCTGACTGTCACAAAGCGGGCAGCATGGTCAAGCTCATTTTGGAGTAGACCAGTTTTTCTGACAGTTCCCATCCCAGGGCGGATCAGGAGCACCAGAAGCCAGTGAAGACCTTTCCACTGGACAGAATCTCAGCTAGTATGGCCAAGACTGTGGGCTGCAGTGCACAGTGTGGCCGAGCTGGGACGGTTCTGCCCTTTACTTCTCTCCCACCCCTCCCCCGTGCTGCAGCTGTGGCCATGGCTTTGTGATGTGTTTAGGATTAAGCTGCTGATGTCTTGGCTCCAAAAACTTAGATTTAGTATCAGTCAGCTTTTCCCCCGAACGTTGTGAGACACACCTGTAATCGCTCAGGCACAGCCGGAAGCCCTCCTGTAAGTCCGAGGCTAGCCTGGGCTCCATGGGGAGTAACAGACCAGCCAGGGAGCATGGCGGGACCTTGTCTGAAAACGGTAAGGAGCCCGTGATACAGTCACTAAACTCAGAATTGGAAATTGGTGGCGCCTGTTTCCTAATACATGTGGCCGTGCATCCTTCCCCCTCCTCCTCTCCCTCCCACTTGTCATTCACACCACACACCAGCCATGATGAAACAGGTTACATGTGTGGGGCAGGAATGCACACAAGTGACATACTGCTAAGTGTGTCATCAGGTCACAGGCTTTCTCCGTGCTGACGATAGTGAATGCAGGGGGGGTTCTTCCTCAGGATGACAGGGACTGAAGACACAGGGGTCTTGGGGATGCTCGGCAAGTGCTCGGAGTGCAGGTGCCCCAGCCCTTTGGAGACAGGTTCTGGCTGTGGAGTCCAGGCTGGCCTTGACATCACGCTCCTCCATCCTCCTCCCTCCTGAACGCTGGGATCTTTCTTACGTGTGTCCTGCCATGTCAGCAGAATTTGAAATAATAGTCTCATGTGCACTTCACACTCTTTAACAGCCTTCTTGGCCAAATCTGAAGTTGAGCCGATTAATTACTGGTTGTTTTTAAGCTCTGCTTAGTTCCGAAATGAGCCTGCTTGAGATGTACTGGTCTGAGCCCGCTTCCTACCTGGAGGAGCCTTGCTCTGCTACCCATGCAGACAGTCATTTCTGTTTTCATGTTTTCCTAATAACAAATGGCCTTAATTACTGCCCAGCACCTGCTCCTGGGCTGCTACCTGTAGTTTCTTGTCTTTGACTGGCATGATTTCTGTGCACTTTGGTCCAAGTTCTGCACTGCAGGAGGAAGCCGAACTCTTGTTTACCATCACGGGTTAGTTTTTTCCTTTCCACCTTCCTAATTTTGTATACAAGGTTCTTGCTGTTCTTCCTGGTTATGTTTTCTAGAACCCGCAGCACAGTTGCAGAGAGCTACACCTCTGGCTCCTTAACACAGGCCTCTGTCCACAGGGGACAACCTGAGCCAGGCTGTAATGGGATATTCCCGACAGGTTCCAAGAGAAGACGACTGTGGAATATTTCTGTATGATTTTCTCCGCTCACTGATGAGGGTGTATGTTTGTGAATCACATATATGAATCGAGGTTCAATGGAATCTGCAGAGAAGAATAGATCCCGTTTTTCTTAGACATATTCCAGCAGGGAAAACTTAATGAGCAGGGATGAAGTATTTGTGAGAGGCTTTAGTATCAAGTTCAAGGCCAGCTTGGACCCCATGACCTTCCCCCAGTCGGGGTCTCAGGAAGCGGGTTAGTGCAGTGTTGTTCAGAAGGGGTGAGAGGGAAGCATGCCCACCGCTGCTGATGGGAACGCGCACCTCTCTGTGGAATCGCTGCCCCTCCTGAGGGTCGATGAATCAGAGGACTCTAACTGGACAGCAGTCAGCTCCACAAGGAAACAAGGAGAGCGTGTGGTGGTGGCCAGTGCTCAGCCGTGGTGAGGTGGGCACCACACTCAAAGCTAACCACCAGCCCATGTCTGGCCACGTCGACACTTCCGCACTGTGCCAGTGAGGTGTGGTTAGATGGTGTTTGACAGCAGGCAGGATATGCTAGGGCCTAGCAGTGCAACTTTGAGACAGCTGTCTTCATTCTAGCAAAAGCTGACAGGCCAGTGAGAACCAGTAAAGAAACCTAAGACAGCACTCTCTGTACTCTCCTGTCACTGCTTTGGTGGGCTACGCCAGGGAGGGAGGCCCGGGCCTCGTGTGTGCTGAGCATGTGTTCTGCCCCTGTGCCGTATTTCCTGCATGTTCTGTCTAGCTCTGTCTTCCTTCTCCCTCCCTCCCCCGCTGGATAGTTCAGTCTTTAGAGCTTTATGATTTTTCAGTCCTTGAGTCATACTTTCTGTAAAATCCCAGATAGATAATTCTGCATGTTGGGAGGCACCGTGACTATAATGGTCTGTTTCCCGGTCAGCAAGATGACCGGATGGAGTTTAAGTGAGAATGCGCTGGCTCCTTGGTCCTGGCTGTCGTGCAGAAGTTGAGGTAGAGAACTCAGCCTCTTCTTAATGTCTTTGAGTTGCACTCCCCAGAAAGCTCCCGTGAGCTCTGTTGAAGTAGCTTCGTTTGTCACATGGAGGAGAAGTGGCCTTTGGGCCCTAGGAGGCGGGCAGTGCTGAAAGGTATAGGGAGCACCAGGGCTTTGCTTTCCAGACAGCCCGCCCTTCCTCCAGACCTCAGGGTCCTTCTGTGGCCATTGCGTCGCCTCCAAGGGCTGCGGCCCCGGGCTGCTCTCACCGGGCTGGGCCGCCTCTCTGGTCCCTTGCTCTGCGCCCCGTTTATTTGTGTCTGTTTAGCCCTGCATGTCCCCTGCCGCCACGTTTTCTGTCCTGGTTTTGGTCTTTGCTGTCCCTCAGGCCACTTGGGGCCCTACAGCTCTGGATCTTCCTCATCTCTGTTTATGTAGCTGGAGGGAAAAAAAAAAACACCAAAAAAAAAAAAAAAGTGGTCAAAAGCAGATGGAATGGATGCATGTTCGGGTCGCTCCTCATCTGTTCCTTTTAATGTCACTAACAGAACTAAAACAGCTGTAGACATAGTGAATTTTTAACTTTTGGCGAATGAAAGGTGCACAGTATTGACTTAGGACTGGCGCTCTCAAGCCTCGTCTTCCCCAAAGTGGCAGGAGCTGCCTGGGTAAACTGAGGGCTCTGAGACTGTGGTGAGAGCGTCGCTCTCACCAGTGTTTCTCCGAAAAGAGAGCTTGTAGAAAATCGTCTGCCTCAATTATATGTCATCGTCTCAGTGACGAACATAACTGAAATGACTCACATTCTACTTCTGACAGTGGAGAAAGCTCAGAGTTCTCTGTTTTACCGCAGCCTCTGTGTCCTTGAGACAAAATTGGCATCGGAGGCCCTCAGCCTATGAGTTGAATAGAGGGCAGCGTTGCGGAGGAATATTTTGCACCTCTCACACCAAGCATCCCCAGGGCCTGTCCCTTTCTTCCATGAGAAGACTTCCCCCGTGTGCCCACTGTCCTATGCAGTAGAAGCTGCATGCGCCGCCCGTGTGCCCTTCTGGGGTAGGCATGGGGCAGGATAGGGTCCCGAATTTCCCTCAGGCCCGAGCCTGTGCCTTCCTCCTGGGGAACTGGTGCTGGCTGCTACCTTGAGAGTGGTGTGCGGTGCTCTGCTCTGTCGCTCTCCCTCCTGGCTGATTGCTTTGCATGCAAGAAGCTACCCAGATGACAACCTCTTTAAAAAGCTTGTGTGGAAAGCTGCGGATGGTGAACAAACCCAGAATCAGAGCCGGGGGGCTGCGCAAAGAAATGCTCATGAAGCCAGTTGAAGTTTAAGAGGAGACAATGGCAGTGGTACGGGGTCCACACACGCCAGGCTCCCGAGCTCCTTCTCCGGAAGTACGGAGATGGAGGCACGTGGAGTCTGCAGGTGCTCAGGGAGCCGCCTCACGCAGGGACTGGGCGCAGGCGGGGCCAGTGGGAGCAATGGGCCGATTGTTGGGGGTGGTGTCCGGATCCTGACTACGAGTTCCCGAGTATTGCTGCTATTCTTCTCATTTAAATTTCAGTGGTTTTATGGGTCATTCTCCAGGCGGCGTTAGTTTCCACCCACAGCTTTCTGATCTGATGCGCTTGCTAACCCTCAGAACAACGACAACGAGACCGCCCTGCACTGCGCGGCACAGTACGGACACACGGAGGTGGTGAAGGCTCTCTTGGAGGAGCTCACGGACCCCACCATGCGCAACAACAAATTCGAAACGCCCCTGGACTTGGCAGCGCTGTACGGGCGGCTGGAGGTGGTGAAGCTGCTGCTGAGCGCGCACCCCAACCTCCTGAGCTGCAGCACCAGGAAGCACACGCCCCTGCACCTGGCAGCAAGGAACGGCCACAAGGCCGTGGTGCAGGTCCTGCTGGACGCCGGCATGGACAGCAACTACCAGGTAGCAGGGCGGACACCTCTGCTGGCACCGGGGGCTTAGTCGCTGGGAGAGGCACAAGCAGAGTGCTGCTGGGCCGTGTGTGCTGAGCACATGTCACCTCTCGTTCTCGTGCTTCCGTTTGTCACCGTGTCCTGTTGTGACATTTTAGAGGCAAAAGAGCGCCGTTAGGGAGTCCAGTGTTTCTTGCTTCTTTTCAGGGTGTGAGATACAGTCCTGAAACCCTGAAGGCTGTAGTTGGGGGCCCCTTCCCGTACATGCTCCCAGGACCTCCCTGCCAGGTGCACTGCTCTTTGATGGCAGCTTCCGACAGTCAGTACTTCCGCTTGCTCTTGGCTCCCCACGTGGGCCACAGGTGCTTTTATTCCTTCTCCCCAAGAAAGGTGGCGCCTGGGCGAATTTGTTTGGTCAACATGCCTACAAGCAGTGGAGATTCACCTGTGGCGTGGCCTACGATAGCACTCGGAGGTCTTGCTGTGTGGACTTTGTTGGAATACAGGAAATATTGAAGCCCCACCCTCCGAGGGGAGGGCTCCATGTAGCTTACTTGCCGTCCCTCCTCCTCCATGTCCCACTTGTCATGTGACACACAGAACTGTTCTCATGACATGCTGCTGCGCTCTCGTTTGCCTTCCAGACGGAGATGGGCAGTGCTTTGCATGAGGCTGCTTTGTTTGGCAAGACCGATGTGGTGCAAATCCTGCTGGCTGCAGGTGAGGTTGGCAGCTGATCCCATGTGCCAGACGGGGTTTGAGGCTCACGTATGTGTGTGGTTAGAGGTGTGCAGCTAGGTCCTGGAGCACTGGGCTATTGACAGCTGTGAGTGAGAATGCTTGTACGGCTTGAAGGCCGTGGGTGTCCTTGAACTTGCCTCCTGGGCCTGCCTGGGGATGCTCACTTCCCTTCCGCCTGGCGTCCCTTCTAGGAATCGATGTGAACATAAAGGACAACCGTGGACTGACTGCCCTGGACACCGTCCGGGACCTGCCTTCTCAGAAGAGCCAGCAGATAGCCGCGCTCATAGAAGGTATGTGTCACCGCGCTGTCCAGCGGCCAGGTGCAGTTAACCTGCAATGCACGGAGCTTGGTGCCACCTCTTTCTTACCGTCTTTGCTCACAGATCACATGACCGGAAAAAGGAGTGTGAAAGAAGTAGACAAGACCTCCACAGCCCAGCCACCTCTCCTCTCCGGCACAGACGCCCCAGCACCGAAGTCTCAGGGTGAGAAGAGCGGCTCATTCTTTTTTTTCTGGTTTCTGGTTTTTCGAGACAGGGTTTTTCTCTGTAGTCCTGGCTGTCTGGGACTCACTCTGTAGACCAGGCTGGCCTCGAACTCACGGAGATTTGCCTGGCCCTGTCTCCCGAGTGCTGAGCTGGTCATTCTTGAGCAAAATAGAAAGTTCTTAATCCAGACGATAACTGCAGAGCTGTCAGCACATCCACAGCGGCGCTGTCTCCGCTGCATGAGAGGTTAGCGGGCACAGGGCGGCTCTGCTGTGCCGATTGTCTGCCTTTCTTTCCCCCCCTTCATTTTTCATTCTTTTATGTTTTATTTTTTTAGTTAAGCCAGGCATGTGCCTTAAATTCCAGCACTTGAAAGACAGAAGCAGGCAGCTCTGTGAGCTCAAGGCCTGGTCTGCATAGCTGGTTTCAGGCTAGCCAGGGCTGCACAGTAAGACCCTGTCTTTTTTGGGGGCGGGAGGGGAGAGAGACAAAACAATCTATATACTTTATATGTATGCCCGGGTGTGCGCATGTGCACTGCATTCAGAAGTGTGTGTGCGCCCTGGTGTGATCGCGTGTAGTGCGTGCATGCACGCACGGAGGTCAGGAGGGGCTGGGGTCTACCGTTGGTTGTGAGCTGCCACGTGGGTGCGAGGAACTGGGCCTTGGTCCTTTACAAGAACGGCGAGTTCTCCTAGTCTCTGAACCGTTTCTCCAACCCCACGGCTTTGTTTCTGTCTCTGCTTCTGCGGGGATGCGTGCTGACGGGGTCATCTCGGCAGCAGTGAGATCTGGGTTTGCTGTTGCTTCCTACTCCAGCACACAGACAGTGCTTCGGGGACAGTTGGTCCAATGTGGCTGTCTAATGAGGGTCTGCTGGCTAGGTGTGCACATGGCAATGACGTCAATAAGCCGAGGCTGTGAAGGTGGTCCGGCGGTGGGTGTGCACCCCTGTCGGGATCCTCTCAGTTTACTGAGAAGGGTGTGGTACTGTACATGACACACAGAGAAACCCTAATTGGCAGCGCCCCCCAGTGTGGGTGGTGATAAACAGTAAAGCAACATGAAGGGGGGGGGAGGTTGCAACAGAACGGAAGAGGGAGGGCCTCGAGCTCCTGGCCTGTCGGCACTGGGTTCCTGGGCGGCCCCCCAGGCTCACCCCCCTACACACACACACACACACACACACACACACTCTCTCTCTCTCTCTCTCTCTCTCTCTCTCTCTCTGTCCTTGACCTTGGAATCTGCCAGCAGTGGGATTGATCATTCACTCAGCTCTTAGCTCTCAAGGAGCGCACCCTGCTACAAGCCACTCAGGGACGCCATCTGTAACAGTGACTGCAGTCAGGCTTGGGTCCCAGTGCTGAGGAGACAGCAGATAAGTCAGAGCACCTTGGCTCAGGATTTGGGACTTTTGTTAGAGCCTTTTACGTGGACTCCAGTTTCAGAAGGAAACCCTGTCTCAAAAACAAAGTGGAGGCTGCACGTGGCACACGCCTATAATCCCAGCACTTGGGAAGCAGAGGCAGCCAGATCTCTGTGAGTTCAAGGTCAGCCTTGACTAATATAGTGAGTTACAGGACAGCCAGGGTTCCATAGTGAGTCTGTGCTTTAAGAAAAAAGAAAACTAATTTAAAGCATTACTTTTAATTCTCACTCACACCACATGGCTACATTTTCAGGTTAAGGTTGTGTTCACACGGCATCGAGATAGATACGGGGAGCTTAAAAAGAGAACATGGGAAGAATCCCTTACATATGTGAAGTAGTTTCCTTTTGCAGAGAGTTGGACTCAGGGCTCTGTGCACACTCAGCTTGACTTCTGCCACTAAGCTTCGCTCCTCTGTATTGAATTAGAGAAATCAGTTCCTGTCCCTCAGCGAGCATTTCCCGAGTTAGTGCTCACTGGGTCATTTTGCAGTGGAGTCTTTGTTCGGCCAGAGTGTGGGGAACCAGGACTGCCCTCCTTACGGCTGCTCTTGCCCTCTCCTCCAGGGAATGTGGAGAAAGCAGTGACCGAGCTGCTCGTGGACTTTGACACACATGCTGAGGAGGAGGGTCCCTACGAGGCGCTATACAATGCTGTGTCCTGCCATTCCTTGGACAGCACGGCCAGTGGGCGATCATCTGACCGAGACTCCACAAACAAGGAGGCCGAGGCCACGGGAACAAGGACTGCTGGAGTGAGGCCTGTATGTGGCACACGCCTAAGCCCCTGGGAACTGTGGTGGCGGCTGTGGGGCACTGGCAGGAAGCCTGCTGCCTGAGCCTACCTGCTGGGGTGAGGTCTATCTTGTCTCCTGCTCAGTGTGGTAGAGCTACACATCATGCTGAGGTAGAAGTTTGGTGTTTCCAACTTCCGGGTAGCCAGTTTGCAGCTCCATTCCCACAAATCCTTAGGGCAGCGCGAGTCTTTTGTTCTGGATTAGCCTTGGTGCTGCTCAGGCCTTTGGGATCTTGCTATGTGTGGTTTGTTTTCTCTCTGGAGAGCAGCAGTGCCCAGTGACAGGAGTTGCTGCCTGTTCCCAGTCCCGCCTGCCCTGCCAGCCATGTGGACAGGGTGGTCCCGTCCTGGGGAGAAGGCATGGCAAGACTTCATCAGGCCGTGTGCATTCATCAGCCGTGCCGTCGGTTGCTTGGTTCTTCATTGGCGCTTTTTCTCCTCATACGCCCTCCTGCCTCGCTGCTGCTTTGTCCAGAACTTGCTTACTTCTGTCTTGTTCATGGGCCCCAGGACTCCTTCTTCCCCCTTCCGCCCCAGAGTCAGTACCTGTCAGAGTTCTCAGGCCCTGACAATCTAACCTGGCTGCTGACAGGATCCCAGCGCTAACTACCTTGACACAGATTTGGGGCTATGTGGGGGGGGGGGGGGGGGGGGGAAGAACATTGTTGTTTTCTTTGGTTTTTGTTTTGGGGAGATTGTTTGTTTGTTTCTGTCGACCTTCCCTTCCTGCCTAGTTCTGGCGGGGGTCAGAGTGCTCCTTGGCCTTTCTAACTGTGGCCTGGGCAAGGCCCAGAACTTCTGGGGTGTTTCTTGGTGGTGGTGCTGCTCTGCCCTGTTTTCGCTGACGCAGTTGCACTGTGTGGGCTTCTGTGGTCCTCGTTTACAGCAGCCCGGCAGAGCAGGCGTCAGCCTATGAGCCGTGGAAGAGCCTGGTACAGTTGCAAGTCTTCCCTATTGGCATAGCTGGCGCCCGATAGATGGCGCTAGTGCCTTAACTAAAAGCCACCGGTCCTGAATGAGTGGTTGTGCAGAAGCCAGGGCATCCTGGAGTTCAGGCCGCGCCGCCTGAGCACACGTGCCTGCGTTGTAGCCGTTCTTGCTTTCTGACCACACTGGCTCGTGTGGCCAGGACCTGCAACCGTAGCAGACTGTCTGCGGGCACTTTGTCTCCCCTGGTGTCTCAGCAGTCTCGCTGCCTCTGGGACGGGCCGTTCCCATTGTTCCGTTTACTTTCCGCCACACTGGGGTCCCAGGGCTGGCTTCATGGTGGATGTGTGCTTGTCCCTTTGTACGTGGTGCACTGACCAGGCCTGTTCCGGCACGTGTAGAACAAGGAAGGGTGGAAACAGTGCGCCCACCCCTGGGAAATCCAGACAGCACTGGCCTGAGCACGCGAACCTGCTGTGAGAGCACTGTTGCGATCCATCTGCCTCTAGACGCCTGGGAAGGCCTTGGTGATGGAGGCTGCTGAGGAGCACAGGTGAACACAAAGGTCCTGGCTGCCGAGACCCGTCACAGCCGTCTTTGCAAATTTCTCGGGGAAATCTCTACCTTTCCGCATCCCAGAGCTGACCTGCAAGCCTGGGCAAGGGACTCCAGCACTGCAGAGCACAGTGGGAAAGTGTGGGTGCGATGGCTCCCCAAAAGTTGTCCACTCTTGGGTCACTTGTGCCTCATCAGTGACTTCCTTGCTGTGGGGTAGGGTTGGCAGACTGTGGCCCTGTGACTGGAAGCTGTGCTTTTGAATGAAGTTTCTTTTAGCATCTAGTCACATGTACCATTTGCCTGTTATCTGTGGCAGAGCAGAGTGTGGCACCCAGTATGGTTACTTTTGGTCCTTTAAGAACAAGCTTGCCAGCCCCTGGCCTAGGGAGACGTGCTCATGCTCTTGTCTAAACCGGCAGGCGTGACACACAGGGATCCCTATAACCGTATATTTGCTGTTATTGAAGGCGGTGATTAAAAACAGGAGATGTGCTAGGAGTGATGGCACATACCTATAATCCCAGCACCAGAAGCAGAGGCAGGCACATCTCCAAGTTCGAGGCCAGCCTGATCCCCACAATGAGTTCCAGGACAGCCAGGGCTACACAGTGAGACCCTATCCCCCAAAACACTAAGAGATGTTTTGAGTTGAGGGTGACCTCAGCCTCCTGACTGACTGTTAAAGAGAATGGTGTGGACTTTTCCTGATGAGTAGGACGATCGCTAGCACAGCGCTGGAGTCTGAGTAAGGACACACGTTCCGTCTTTGGCTGCTTTTCCTGTTGCTTCGCCAGGAGTCTTGGCTTAGACGAGCTGGGTCTTTTAATCTCGAGTTTCTTCTTTTCAGTGGACACTGAAAGTTGAACCACGGCTTTTTGCTTTCTGTGTTTTGTGTCCCAGAGTTCCCGTAGCAGCGAGGCAGTTCTGAGCCTTCTGTGCTGTTCTCCTCAAAGCCAGGTTGCGGAAGGAGGTGTTGGTGATCTTTGCTGCAGATATCACAAACCATGGCCCAGCTGATTGGATTGTATCTGTGTGGGAGCTCCCTGTCGGCTCAGGGACTGACCTTAACTTTAGTGTCCGGGAATTCTTTACACAGTTCTTTTTATTTCTAAGGACTAAAATAAGGGTAAACCAAAAAGACAAGTCCTTGGAGAAGAAGGACGGTAGAATATTTATTTTTCTTCTGCAGAGGGAACGTCCGCCGCCTCCTGCAAAGCCACCACCTGATGAAGAGGAGGAGGAGCGAGTAGATAAGAAGTACTTGACCGCCTCTGAGGTAGAGTTGGGGTTATCCCAGCAGTGACTTAGTGTTTGTTAGACGGCATTTGCGGGTGTTGCTTAAAGGAGGCTTTGTTTCCTCTCTTCTAAGGTTCTTTTTGTGTGAGTGTGTATATATGTGCCCCACACGCCTACCTGGTGCCTGTGGAGGCCAGATGAGGGCCTCAGGGCCCCTGGGACTGGAGTTAGAGATGGCTGCGAGCCACCGTGTGGTGCTGGGATTTGAGTCTGGGTCCTCCGGAAGAGCAGCCAGTTCTCTCAACTGCTGCGCCATCTCTCCAGTCCTGGGATTGAACCCGAGCCTTGTACATGCCGAGCAAGTGCTCTGTCTCTGAGTCACCCCCAGCCTCTTTTCTTCCGGGAAAGAGGGTTGTTGCATTTGTGTGTGAGTGTGAGGCATATACGTAAGTGTATACTGTAGGTGCCCGTGCGTGGTCAGGCCAGAGCTGGACTGTGGGTGCTTTTCTTCCTCTTCCTGCCGTGCCACACGGTAAGCCCGGCAGGCTAAGTCTGGCCTCCCCAATGGAACAATCTGACTTTCATTTTTACAGCTGTGTCGTGAGTTGACACAAGGAACCCCGTACCCTCACCCTGCCACTGCATGAGCAGTACCACAGTGTCGGTGCTCCCTTTCACCGCTTCCTGTAAAGGCTGTAGCTGAGGGCTGGAGAGGGGGCTCAGTAGTTAAGAGTGCTGGCTATTCTTCCAGAGGTCCTAAGTTCAATTCCCAGCAACCACATGGTGGCTCCCAACCATCTAGAGGGAGATCTGGTGCCCTCTTCTGGTGTGCAGGCCTGCGTGTAGGCAGAATGCTGTATAAATAATAAATAAATGAATGAATAAATCTTAAAAAGAAAAAAAAAAAGATTGTAGCTGACCATGAACCAGGTCACAAGTGACAGTTAAAAAAGATAGAGGCTTTGGGCCTGGATAATTTTGTTGTGTGATATTTATTTATTTGCAAGTTTATTAAATAATCAAGAATTAAATTAAAAATGAAAGGAGGCATATGCCAAAGGTGGGGAGGGAAGAGAAGGTTATTAGAAACCATCTACCATTTTAAAGAGTGTTTTACTATGGTACAGTGTGGGTCGGGGCCTGGGCTCTTTCCTCCCGCCGTGTGCTTCCAGGGCTGTCTCGCCTGGTGGGCTCTCTGTGGGGCTGGTCTTTTTGGCAACGCTCTCTACTGGCCTGGAGTCCTGATCAGCTGACCAGCATAGTTGGTCTGGGGAGGCCGTGCGAATGTGAGCTCTGAACCTGCCTGTTTTGTTTGCTGTTGTAATGGCTGCATGAGCACAGAGAAACAGCCTGAATCAAGGTTCTCTTAGTGATCCAGAAGGGTTTTAGAACTGTGTATTATGTGCCTGTCTGTCTGTCTGGGCATCACATCTGTGCCTGGTGTCCTGAGAGGTTACAGAGGCATGTGAGCCACTGCGGTGGGTGCTGGGGCCTGTGCTCTGGTCTTCTGCAGGGGCAGTGAGGCCTCCAACCCCACCGTCTTTGTTTCCAACTCTCTCAAAGCTTTCAGACTAAACCTCATACTGAGACACTGATGTCATTAAGCTTTAGGGCATTTTTATCTTGTTTGTGGTACAGGGAAGGGTAAGCCCAACACCTCTCTGGTTCTGAGGAAGCCAAACTTGACGGTTGTGTGTTCGTCAATCATGTGACCCAGTCTTTGACGGTGGGAGAGCTTATTCAAGTAATGATCCCATCCTGATGCCAGACATGAGACATCACACACACACACACACACACACACACACACACACACACACACACACACAGGAAAGCCTCATGATGGGCTGCCAGCTACCATAGAAGTAGCCATGCCCTGACATGGAGCTGCCCAGCCGCCCACACCCCAGCTGAATTCTCGAAGCCACAGTTGGGCGATGGCTATTCGAGATTCTTCTCTTCCCAAGCAGTGCTGCACGCCTTCAGCTTTGAGGAAGGGGAAGAAGATTTAGGAGTTGCCAGTAAAAAGCAGAATCCCTTCTGCTGAAAACCAGTTGTTGCCACAGTCTCTGTGACACAGGCTGCTGCTTCTGTGGGGGCAGGGATGGCGTATTGCTGCCTGTGAAGGTTTTAATCCCCTTGGTGGGGTCCAGAACAAGAGGAAATGAGCACCCTAGATTACTGTCTAGATCCAAGGAGGAGCACTTACTAGGTGTCTGAAAAGGGAAGGCAGTCCAGCTTGGATGGAGGGAAAATGAGGCCAGTCTGGATTAGAATCTGTCAAGCCATAGCTCTGCTGCAGACATTGAGTAGCCAAGGACAAGGTCCCTGGCCCTTCCTGAGTTTACAGGTGATGGGGCCAGAACCAGGTACTCTGGCTGTGACTGGTGTCCCAGCTGCAGTGGGTGATGGGTCTCTGCTCACATTTGTCCTACCTGATGGACTCATTCGCCACTGGAAGTCTGCCGTCCTGCCCTGGATTGTAGGCAGGTATCCGGGCTGTCAGTTCCCTTTCAGGTGAGCATGTCTGGGCCTGGGTGAGAACTCTTGCTGAGGCCAACAGGGAGGGAATCAAATTACCAGGGCAGAGCACAAACCTGCGGAGCACAAATTCCTGTTAGTAAAACCCGTGGTATTAAGTTGACTTGGTGTGAACTGCTTAATGGTCCCTCTTTGTTCCCTTAATTGTGTTCCTATGAAAACAGACCTGGAATAAATGATGCCCAGGGCTCCCAGAATAAAGGAGTCTTTAGCATCCAGATGGCTTGCGCCGTGGGGGTGCCCGCTGTGCTCTGCAGAGTTTTAGAGGGAGACCATTGTTCTGCCATCAGAGTGGCAGCCTAGCTAACAAACAGCCTGAGACTGGGAGCGCAGTCCTCTCTCACAGAGGGAGAGCTGTCCCCACAGAGGAGGACTCCGGTGCTTTCCCGGAGAGCAGGGAAAGGCGTCTGTGCTCAGAGGAGCTCTGCTAGTGGGGCCCGCTGCTCTGTGTGGGTGCCAGCACCCACGCTTCGCTCCCAGGCTGCACCTATCACCTCAAACAGCCCTGCAAGTTCTGGGCTCCGGCTTGATTGCTGTCGTGTGATTATTTGTAACTTGCCTTTAAAACACGTTGGCATCAGGGCAGATGACTAGAGTTATCAGAACCAGGATCCTGTGCTTCCACCATCTTGGCTCCAGTGCCATGGCTGGCCGCTGCCTAACTGAAGCCCTGTAGGTGTGGTTCCTGTGTGGGAGGCACTTCCCTGCTTGACCTTCTCAGTAGACAGAGCTGCTGTTTGCCCCCAGAAACTCCTGCCAGCTGCTGATTCTCAAGACTGTTAGTGGCAATCTGCAGTTACTTACTCGTGTGGTAGGAAGCTAGCTTTATGGGGGATCCATCCCCACAGCTCCTGGGAGCCTTGAAGAAGATAGTTACAAGCTGACTGTCATGGCACACGCCTTTAATCCTAGCCCTTGGGAGGCAGAAACAGGAGGATCTGCAAGTTTGACCAGCCTGGTCTACACAGCAAGTTTCAGGCTAGCCAGGAACAGAGCAAGGAGGATGGGGACAGGCCAGTTTGTTTTCAGTACCTGTGAAGTGTTGAGCAGCAGGAGCATTTTGTTTTCCGTTGAGGTGGACACTGGCCTTTTGGGTAGGATATGTGCATATCAGAGAAGCAGCATGGAGAAAGAGGACAAGTTACAGTGCAGCTTAAGTAACAGGTACTAGAAAAGTGTTCTCCACAGAAAACACTAGAAGGAGGAAAGGGGAGGGAAGTTAAGAGAGGCTTAGACTTTTTTTCTCTTTTTTGAAGGATTAAAAATGGGGCAAAAAAAAAAAAAAACAAAACAGAGGGAATGGTTTAGTTGGTCAGACTCTGAAGATTTCATATACAGGAATTATTTTAGGTTTTTCTCTTGCTATGGCAAAACACCTGAATCTGGGTACTTTATAAAGAAAAGAGTTTTATTTGGCGCACAGTTTGGAATGCCACAAATGAAGCAGTTCTATCCATTCATTAGCTTTTGGTGAGGGGAGTTTGAGCTGCTGTCACAGCATGGCAAGGGTGTGGCAGAGGGCAGTGCACTGGGCAGTGACTAAGGAGGTGCCAGGCTCACAGGGTAACAACCCTTTCCTGTGGTGCCACATAAGCTACAACTCAGGAGTGGATTTGTTAAGAGTGGCGAGCCTAGGGACCGCCCACCCAGCATGGCCCACCTCTTTCATGTCCTATTTCCCACCCTTGCTGCGCTGGGCATCAAGCATCCAGAATCCCCACTGGGGGATGAGCCAGAGCAGGCGAAGAACCAGAAAGGCGACTGTGAACCCACAGGGCCTGACTCCTTCCCTTGCCTCCTTTGTGCAACATAGTGGGGACTAGAGCTTTGTTGCATGCTGCCCGTGCCCAACGGGTTCTGGGTGTTCCTGTCTTGTAGGGCCTGGCTGTGAGACCCAGGATTCAGAGCAGCGCACCCCCCGAAGAGGAGGAGCACCCATACGAGCTGCTGCTTACAGCAGAGACCAAGAAGCTGGGGAGCACGGACGGAAGGACTAAAGGTATGCCTGCCTCACTCCCACAGCACAGGATAGGATGGTGGGTCGGGGGCATGGTGGGGTCTCAGGTCTCAGGGGAAGAGAGCCTTGTGGTCATTCTTGCCTTAGATGGATGGGGCACAAGCCTTGCACATGTGCAGCAGGGCAGGTTAGGGACCCGGGTGACAGCTGTGGGAGAGGGACAGGAAGCCGCACTGTGGAGGCTGGGCGCCGTGGAGTCTGATTGGAGCCTGCTGCGCTGGCCTAACACACTTGGTTGTTCGAGTCCTGACCTCGGGACCATGTGCTCTTTGTCAGGTCACGACAGTGACCTTAGTGCAGTAGGTGGTCACTGGGCCAGCGTGTGTTGTATGGGCAGCATCCTTCCGGATGTATTCCAGCCCTGCGGAGGCAGCGCGGGCAGCAAGCTGAGTGTGGGCCACGTGTCCGAGGGGCCTCACCCGCCCTAGATCCCCACGGGCCACGAGTCCCTCCACCGTGCACGCCTGGTGTCCTGTCTTCCGTCAGCTCGCAGTCCCCAAGTGCTCGGAAAGGTGCTCTTTCTTCAAGTCCGCTCTCTTACCTCGGCCACATATGCCGCCGCCGCCGCCTGCCCTGCTCAGAGGTCTCCCCTGGGCACAGAGGAGGGTTTTGCACATATTCTCAGTGGTTATTTTGAGTCGTGTGGTTTCCATTTGGAGACCTAGAGGTTACTAGAGTTCAACGCAGTAAAGTCCGCCGGTGTCATACAGGCTGAGCTTCTGCAGAAGGACCAGGTAACTGCCCACAGTGACCAAAACGGGGAGCTGACTGAGCACCGCGCAGTTTCCTCCATCCCTCTGTGTCCCCTTGCGGCTGCCCTGGCGACAGTGCCTCTGAGGTCTGCGCAGTGACTGCCTTCCCCAGAATGCTCTGTGAGTGGGGTGCTTCAGTGTGCACCTCCGGCTTTGCCCAGGGCGTTTGAGAGCCGTCGGTGCTGCATTGTCTGCCGTTGCTCCTATATAGAGGTGTGCCGAGGTCTGTCCGTTCCCCTCCCGGGATGGTCAGTCAGTTGCGGTTTCTGACAGTTGCAGGTAAAACTGCTGTATGTTTCCGTACAGCTTTCCGTGTAGACACACAGGTCCTCGTTCACCGGGGAAACACATCCACTTAGGACAAAGGTTCTGGGTCTCGGCAGAGCGCTCTTCTCGGCCGCTCAGCCACTGTGCCGAGTGCCGCAGCATCCCGGGCCCCGTGCAGGGAGGGTGCTGGCCCCCCGGGCCTCTGGGCCTCCGCCATCCTAGCAGAGCTGTGCCTTTCCCGGCCGAGCGTCTGCCACACGCTGCTGCTCATTCCAAAAGAGGGCGTCTCTCTCCGTTTCTGAGCTGTGAGATTAGGTGTGCTTTTGACCCAAGTTCTTCTTTGTCTTTTTGAGACAAGGTGTAGCCCAGGCTGACCTCAAACTCATGGCAGGCCTCCTGTCTCAGCAGGAGCACTGTGATTACATATGTGGGCCACCACACCCGGCCTGTTAAAATTAGTGTGTTTTTTATTGTTTTGAACATTTTGTTTTTGTTTCTAAGATCTTGAGACAGGATCTTACTGTTATAGCCCAAGTTGGCCTTGGACTCTCAGTGGTTCCCCTGCCTCAACCTTGCAAGTTCTAGTTAGACCTGTGCTGACAACTTTTTTTGTTGAATGTGCTTTTCTCTTAATTTATGGCCATCTTTACAGTAGCTTTTGAGATCTTAAATTTTGGAGAAGTTCAATTTTTCCTTATGTCAATTTGTCATCATGTCATAAGCCATGTTTTTTTTGGTATGTGGGGGGGGCATGGGGCTTGTATGGGTGTGTATGGGTATTTGGGGTATTTTGTGAATGGGTGCGTGCTGTGTATGTGTGTGTAGTGTGTGTGTGTGGATGGGGTGTATGGATGGGGTATGTGGGTGGGTGTGTGTGGATGGGGGGTGTTGGGGGGGTGTATGTGTGTATTTCGATGGGTATGGGGTGTGTGTATGTGTGTGTGTGTGTGTGTATGTGTATGGATGGGGTGTGTGGGTGTATGTGGGTATGGATGTATGTGTGTGTGTGGATGTGTACGGATGGAGTATGTGGGGGGGTGTGTGTATATGGATGGGTATGGGGTGTGTGTGTGTGTGTGTGTGTGTGTGTGTGTGTGTGTGTGTATGGATGGGTGGGGGGTACCTGTCTTGCATGTCCATGTGTGTGTGGGTTGGTTGCAAAGTCTGGAGTTTGCTGTCAAGTGTCTTCCTCAGTTGTTTTCTAATTTATTTACTTACTTTTAAGACAGGGTCTCACTGTGTAGATCAGGTTGGCCTTGAGCACACAGAGATCCCTGTCTCTGACTAAAGCCTGCACCACCATGCAGGACCTGTCTTGTGTTTGAACTAGGCTGGCTGCCAGCGAACCTTTGGGGCGCCCCTGGCCGTGCTCCTCCCCCAGCTGGTGCTGTAGCCGCACACAGCGCACTTGGTGGGTGCTCAGGACTCTACCTCAGCCTCACGCAGCAGGCATGTTCCAGCTGAGCCATCTCCAGCCCCACGGTGGGTTTTTCTGTTCCTCCTTCTAGACATTTTCCAGCGGTAGGTTCTGTACTTAAGGACATGTTCCATTTTGAGGTGACTTTTAAGTGTGCAGATCCCGCTGTGCCGGCACCTTGTCGTTGAATTGTCTTTGCAATGTCACTGTTCCTCCAGAAGTGTCTTGAGTATTCTGACTCTTTAGTCTCGCTGTTCACACTCAGAGCATTGATTTCCGTCCCTGATCGCACTGGTGTGTGTGGGTTGGTGCTGAGCCTGCAGTTCGGGAAGCTCTATTGTCTTGTCCGGGTAAGCCCTGTGAGTTCCTTCTTAACCTAGAGAAGGCCTGGTTCAGGGCCTGCTCTGGAGCTGAAACCACATGAGCCAAGCAAAGCTGTTCACGCCTCTAATCCCAGTACTCTGGACACTGAGGCAGGGGGACTACTGTGAGCTCCAGAATTGAAGGCTAGGTGAGACTACAGGGAGCCCTTTTCTAAAAAGACCATGGGAATTAGGTAGGCATGGCAGAGGCAGGGGCAGGTGGATCTATGTGAGTTCAAGGCCAGCCTGGTCTACAAAGTCCAGGACAGCCAGGGCTATACAGAGAAACCCTGTCTCAACAAAAAAAAAAAAATCATGGATATTACCTCTGTGGAAAAAGGGCAATGCATTTGAAGACAGAGTGTTCTTTCAGGGGCCTCATGTGATGGCCACGCTAGCCAGCTCAGCCTTTCAAGTAAAGGGAAGGAAGACAGAGGGCTGTCTCCTGGCTGCCAGATGTCCTTTTCTCCCCAGCTCAGGAGTTTCCCAGCTCCTGGGAGCTTGGAAGGAGGGCTTACACTCGCTTACACTCTCATGCCGGCCCCTTGCTTCCTGCTGCACTGCCCTGTCCGGCTGCTGAGAGTGAGTGCTGTGGGCAGCGTGTTTAATTGAACCATAGTGTGTGGCACCCTGCCCGCAGGCTGGCCCTCTGGCATGGCTCACTGGAACTTTCACACAAGGGTGAGGCATTAGCTATGAAAATGGGCCTGCTGGTTTCTCAGAAGCCCTGACTGTCCTGTCAGTGAGCAGAACCTGCTGGCCCAGAAGTGAGGCAGTCAGCAGCCTACCACCATAGGTTTAGTGGCGACCCGTCCTCCTTCCTTCTCCATTGGCGTCATTGGCGTCATTGGCGTCACTAGCATCTGCAGCTTTTCTGAGCTAACCGATCTGTTTCCACAGGTAAAGTTTGTCAGTGTTGACGAGGGGGAGCTTGGCCCTGCCTCAGCCTGTAGTGCACTGGGGAACAGGAGGTGCACCAGCCTTCTTGCAGAAGCAGGGAAAGAAAGCCATACACTTAACCACAGAGCTCTGTGAGAGGGAGGTCAGGAACTTGTAAGTAGCCTGACAGTCAGTGATTAGAAAAAGTGCTAAGAAACCATGTGTGAGAAGCAGCTAAGTGCCACCACCCCTGTGTGTGTGCACACACGTGTGCCTGCAGAATTGTTGGGGAAGTTTGGAGTTCCAGAGTCAGACACTTTCGGGGAAGCACAGCGTGCAGACAGAAACGGCTCAGTCACACTGGCCCTGTGTTTGACCCTTTGAATCACAGAGGGTCCCTACTTGTCTAAAACTGGCCCTCAGTCTCGGAGAACAAGAGTGCTGAGCCTACCACAGCACGAGAGACTTTCAGCAGAAATGTTGTTCATGCCCACAGAGATGGAAAAACCCAGCCACAGGAGAAAGCTTTTGCAGATTCATGAGGCAGAAAATGCATGCGCCCGGAAAGGTACCAGGCCCACAGGGCATTATGATTGTTTTAGGCAAGTAGGGGGTCCTCTGCGGTTCAGATTGTCTAAACTTGGGGCCAGCGTGACAGAGCCGTTTCTGTCTGCTCGCTGTGCTTCCGAAGCAGTGTCTGATTCTGTGCACCGGACCCCTCAGAATCGCAGTGACAGGGTTCCAGGTTCCAGGTTCCACAGCACATAGGAGAGCAGCCAGGAGCTGTGGTAGTCACCATGTCCTCAGCCCTCTGAGCAGCGCTGAGCAGCGCTGGCGGGGCCGAGGGCAGCGGGGCCTGTGAACGCCACACAGGGTAATGCTGCCAGGTGTTCAGGCTCTCCACACGCGGCCGAGGGGGTGTTCCTGAGAGCCATGCTGGAGCAAGAAGACTCTGCTCCGAGGGGAGCGACCTGCTCCCTGCAGTTCGCCTCTGCTCCTGTGGCCTGGGTGACCTCTAGGAGCCTGGTCTCCTGTGCACGGCATAACGCCGCTGCTGCTGGTCTAGCTGGAGTTCAGAGAGAAAATAGTGCCCACGTTCAGTCCATGTTCAATCCCTGTCTACCTGAAGGTCCAGGCTGGCTTTTCACGGCAAAAGCCTGCATGCCTGCGTTTGTAAACCAGCAGCTTCGCCATGACTCTCACAGGCAGCAGTTTTTCCCTACCTCTGACTGAGGCTCCTGACAAAGCCAGGCCTGCAGCTGCCTCCCTCCTCCTGCTGCTGGGATTTAGAACAGCTCACTCTCCCTGACCCCGTGAGCCTCGTGAGTGTCGGGCCTGTATCTTCTTCCACAAAATGTTTTGACAGCTCTTTATATATATGGACATGTGTGATAAATACAGAAAATAGATGAAAGGTGAAAGGGGGCAGGGTATGTTAAATTCACATAGAAATGGTTTGTTGTTTGTTTTTTTTTTTTTTTAAGCAATTTGATGTTCAAAAGTGAAACAAATTATGCTCACTAAGAGATCAGAGCTAGCTCTATGAAGAGAGTGCCTGAGCCAGGCCCTGAAATAGAGAATTCAACTTGATTGGCAGGCCTGGGAAGGGCGGTGAGCAGAGGTTCAGGCAGGGGTGTGGCACCCAAGAGTGGGTGGAGGGAGGAGGTGGAGACCCGCCCGGAGCATGGCCAGACTCCAGTGTGGCTGGAACAAAGAGAACTTGTCGCTGAGTGCTGATCTCAAATGTCAGTCTTTACTCCAGAGACACAGTGGCATTGTTGAAATCTTCAGAGTGGGGTGGCAGCATGGAAGCCACACTTTCAAAGGGGAGGGCTGGGGAGCCTTAGCTTGGGAAAGGCTGGAGGCAGGAATATCTTACAGCCAGGAATCTTCATGAGTCTCATGGTAACTATTACCTGTCCTGAAGGGACGGGAGCAAGTTAGGGACGAGGAAGGGGTGGGGTGACAGGAGGTGCTGCCAGGTGTGATCGAGCAAGGGGCAGGTGCTGAGGGTGATTCTGAGGCTTCCAGCCTGGCTCAGGAAGTAGTGTGTAGCCAGTGCAAATGGGGAATTGGGAAGGCCATGGTTGAGGAAGGATGCTAAGTCTCAGTTGAGTGTTCTGTGTTCTAGGAGGAAATGTGTGGCTATACCCAGAACACCCGGAAACAGGGGCCTGACGATTAGGAGAGACACCAAGATCATAAGCTCAGCCCGAGAGGGAGGACCTGGGAAGATTCGGGGAGCTGAAAAATGCTGCAGAAATGAACACAGGGCTGGGTGGGAGTTCGTTTTGGGGGACCTGTTGCTTCCTGTTATTCACAGCCCAGGTGGCTGTTCACTTTCAAGCTATTAGCATGGGAAGGAGAAAGCATTTTAAAGATAGTCCCCCAAAGCTGAGGGCACCTCCTTAGTGGTGAGGTATGCTGAGGAGGTGGCACATTTGAAAAGAACAGCCTTAAAAGCTGGCTGTGGGGAGCCACCACAGGGGAGCCACAAGTTTCAGAGCTGCCTGGACAGCAGGCAGAAGCTGCCCTAAGCAGCAGCTGCAGCCTTTATCCCAGATGCCTAGAAATTCCAGGCCAAAGAAGAGAGAAAAATGAGCACAGGGACACCATTAACAGTGTCTACACAAAGACTAGGGAAAGTGTTGGGTGATTGGATGGCCACTGGCAAACCCTAATGGGGCCAGTGCCTCTCTGAGACATGTGGGGAGAAGTGAAAGTCTCTGGATTTCCTTCGTCATGGGACAGAGTGGAGCAGTTACAGCTTTTGCTGCAGTCTTCTCGGGGGACCGTGCCACGTCCTCCAGAAGGAGCTGTGGGTAAAGGGCATGGCTTGGAAGAATAGAAGAGACAGTTGCTGTGATGGAAACAACATCGTTTTCAGGAAAGAATTAAGATGGCCAGGCCAGTTGCAGGGCCTGGCGTTTGGGCTCTTGCTCACCCCTGTTTGGTTGTGGCCTTCAAAGTCATTGGTTCTTGAATCTTTAGCCGTGCCAGTGGTCGTTGGGAATTCTAAGGCACCACGGACAAAGAGAACAGAGCTTCCTAAAGGGAAGCCGTGGGAGCAGAGCCTACTGAGGACGCCCAGGGAGCCAAAGGGTGGGATGAATCTTCGAAGGAGTTTCTGAGTTGTTTCTTGAGGCTCAACAGGCTCAGCATGGCAGCAGCTGCAGAAGAGAAAGCAAATGGTTACAAATACCCAACATTGGAACTGGCCAAGTGCCAAGGGAGCAGAGAGGGCTGGGTGCAGTTAAAGTAGCGCTCGGGAGGGTGTCACAGCAGGGACACCTCATCCAGACAAGGCCAGTAATGGGAAGGGTAGGGGGATCTGAGGGGCAGAGGGCTAGTGACAGCATGGAGCAACTGGGGAGCTGACCAGGACCAGGTGTGGGGCAGTCTTAAGCCCCAGGGTTGGGCCATCCCCATGGGTACCCAGAACCAAGTCTCAAGCTGCTGGACTTCCAGCATTTGGCTTTTTTTGGCCTGCTTTCAGGACCACTTGGAAGAAACCATCCCCATCAGAGTCTGGAAAGCAAACCAGCCTCTGCATAGGGTGTTGTGCAGAGGAGTTTGGGAATGGCTCTCCATCAAGAATGACAAAGATGGCAGCAGCTCCCTGTGCTAAGTGCCTGCTGAGAGTGGCACCATGCCGGGTCATCTCCCCTGCTCACCTCATGTGTGTAACCCAAGACTCAGCCTCAGGGTAGGAGGGGAAGAGCTGATTGGTGGTCAAGCTAGCACTTAAGCCCTAGTCCACTGGGCCAGACCCAGTTTAACCAGGAGACTAGAATCATTTCGTCAGAAACCCTGATGAATCACAGACCTGGGAGGGGCCACGGAGACAGTGAAGTAATCACAGATTCACACCCGAGTGTCTCTCACAGCCCTCCTCATGCATCCCAGCTGTACTGAAAAAGGGAAAATCGCTGGGATGGACTGTTGCCTGGACCTCTTGAGTCCCCACTCCATGGCTGTTCTGTCTCAGGTTCCTTGGAATGGAACAGACTCTTTCAGCTCATGCTCTGTAGTAGTGAGCATGTCACCTAGTCAGGACCTTTGTCCTGGAGAAAGCATGTGCCCTCCAAAAACAGTACACCCCTGTGCTGGGGCTGCTGGGCACACGTGGTGTGGGGCACTGTCCACCGTGACTGGGCACTCAGCCCTAGTTCTCAGGACAGAAAGCAGGACAGTGTGATGGCCTGCTCAAGCTAGCTCCTCATGGCAGTTTTCAGTTGAAACACCTTGTTGGAGTGGGCAGAGATGACTGACTGGACATGCGCAAATAATAAAACGTTGTTATTCCAGACTCCTTGAGACCCTGCAGAGCATCAGGGTAGTTAATACACAGCACGGGAGACCCCTGCCTCCACAGCTCTCAAGGGAGGGGCACCAGCCCCAGAGTGAGGAGGTATCAGAAGTTGCGGAGCTGGGAATTAGCCTGCTGTCCTGGCAGGGAGAGTGGGGGGGGGGGGGGGGGGCGGCTGCCTCCCTGTGCCCTTCCTCTGTCTCTGGAAGGACTACCTGTGGGCCATTGGTGAAGGAGGCACTGCTCTGGGCGGGATTTGGGTGTCTGCTTCCCGGGACATGCCTGCTTCTCTCCTTCCGAGCCTAGCTAGAGCCCACCATCCCGAGAAGCCTCCGGGCTCAGCCCAGCCCCCGGGCATCGGGCTTTGCATTCCCTTTCTGCACTTGTCTTCCTTCCTGCTCTGAGGCAGGCATGGCTCCTTCATCTTCGTATCACCTGGACGTGCCTGTGAAGGCAGACACGTGTACACTTCCTGAGAGTGAGTGAGGGCAGGTGGGCCCTTGGTATTGCCTCCGAGCTTCAGGCTTCAGCCTTCTTTTTACATCTCCGCTTCTTCCTCCATTGTCGGGATCTGAGAATGAGGAAGACAACAGATGGTCACAAGGACTTTTCCTTTTTGGAGGTGTTTCATGTGTGGCATCTTTGCTGATCTTTGTGGGGGTCAGGAGTGGTCTCACCTGTAAGCAGTCTCTGGAGCTGTGGTGGCAGATAGTGTCAGCATCTCCCGGGCATGGATCTAAGCACTTCCCATGCACAGCTTAATTCTCTCAGAAGTCTGTAAAGCTGTGGTAATAATACACAAAGATAACACATAACTGGTGTAGGAGTTCTTTTATGATTCTCTATCACATTGGTAATAAGCCGCATGAACAGGAGGAAACCATCAGGAACCAGGCATGGCGGCACACGCTCAAGTCACCCCAGCATTTGGAAGGTGGAGAAGAATGGCAGCAAACTCATGGCACCTGGGTATGCAGCAGGATCTGGGGCACAAGCTGGGCACTGAGTAGTTATTTTCCATCTATTCTTTTGTGCAGGGATATCTTAAATATGTTCCTTTCTTGATTCTTTTCTGAGACAGACTCGTTATGTATCCTGACTGGCCTTGAGTTCAGAGCAGTCCTCCTGTCTCAGAATCCTGAATTGAATTATAGACTTGAGCCATGTGGTGGTTTAAATGAGATGTTCTCCATAGCCTTCGACGTTGAGTGCTTGGTCCCAATTGGTGGCACAATTTGGGGAGCTTAGTAGGGATGGCTTTGTTGGGGGAGGTGTGGCACTCGGGGTTAGCTTTGAAAGTTTAGCATTCCCACCATGGTCTCCAGTTCACTCTGTCTTCTCAGTGCTCGTGGCTCAGGCTGTGAGCCCTCGGCTGCTTCTTTTAGTTACTTCAGTCATGGTGTGTTTTGTTTTATTCCGGCAATAGAAAAGTCACGTAAGCCGCCGTGCTTTGGTTAGGTACAGTTTAAGGGACAGGCAACACACCAGCTTAATGAGATCCCGATTGTAGCCATCGTCTCGGACTGACGACGGTTCTAGTCTCAGCACTTAGCAGCAGGACAGCAAGTTTGAAGCCAGTCTGGACTATGGAGTTCTAAGCTAGCCAGGGCTACCTAGCAAGACCTTATCCACAAATAGGCGGGAGAGGGTCAGACAGACACGGTAATAATGTTCCTGTGCCTGAGTGAACTCTTCAGGTGCAGAGGTCTGTCCTGGGGAAGATACGTAACTGGCTGTTTGCAGGGTATACTTTCCGTGACTCACAGAGGCCCTTCCCCCAACAGATCTCCGTCCTGTACAAGCACCAACCCCTTCTCTCTACCCACAGCCTTCCCCTGGCATCTCTCTGGTATTGAGCCCTTGGCATCTCCCCCCCATTCTTCATTGATGGCTGGCATGAATGAGGCTGTTTGAAGGCCTCCATTGTCAACCCCACTGGCAGCCAGAACATTCTCTTGCTTGGCTTTTGAGGCCCAGTTAGGATGAGCCAGGCAGTCCCCAGTTCTGGGCAGAGTTTTCCTTCTGTCGCTTCTTCGCCACCCACAAATGGTTAATGAAGATCCTGGAAGCTGATGCAACCCAGGTCCCTTCCTGAATGCCAACAGGGACAGCGCCACTTGGGCAGGAGCTTCGGACAGTCGGAGAATCTGCTGCCATGAGCCTCTCTGAGGAAAGCCCTGCTGGCCTGAGCCTCCGATGGAGGGTCGTGGGTGGCCTTCTCTGTGGCCTCAACATATAGAATGACCAAGCAGCTTTGTTCTGATAACCTGCTGCTGTAGTGGCCGTTTGCAGCGGTAAAGTCACAGCTTCCTCAGGCCACAGTTATGCTGAATGGAACTCGCTCTCTCACTTTTTTTCTGGAGAACTCATTCAAATTGTTCATACCTTGTGCATTGCTCAGGACAGGGACCTGACAGTATAAAAGTCCCAGAGTGCTCAGATGTAAAGATCGGAGGCCCTGAAGTCCATACTTCTGGCTTCCGTGGGTGAGTAATCAGAGCCATAGTGAGTGAGCCGGCTGCCCCTCCTCCACCCTGCAGGCTTGCCCAGAACTGAGTGGTGCCCGGCCCCCGAAGCATGCTGGTTGTTGGTCCACAGGGGCCTTCTCAGAAGCAGCAGCACTATGAGACCTGACGTCTCTCTGGGGAGCTGTTTTAGCACCTCAGGTCTGTGTTGTCTGCACCCCTTCTCCCCACCAGCCCACTATGTCGTGTACAGGCCCCCCTAAGGGCTGAGCAGCTGCCAGTGTATGAGCACAAGGAGCCGGGGGTGGGGGTGCACTCTGCGGCAAAAGAACACCAGGCAGCACTGTGTGACGCCCAAGGGACAGGTGCCATCACCGCACGTGGGGACTGGGATTCTCATCACTGTTGTCACATGCAGTGTTAGATGCAGAGGCTCAGCAAGAGGATCTGTCACCACAACTAAGGCCACCCAGCGGGAGAGAAACAGCCAGCTCCTCTTCCCAGATGGACATTTGCCCAGCTGCCTTGGGCAGAGCCAGCCACACCGGGGACCACAGACAGCTCACCTGTGGAAACAGAGAACCACACTCGGTTCTGTGGTGCCCCAGCCTACGAACAGTCCTTGGGCCCTTGGGAAGCACCGGGGAATTGTTTGGCTCCGTACATGGAGAATAGGTGCTACGCAGAGAGAATGCACCTGAACGTTAGCTTTGGGAGTGGCCGACTGTGGGTATGCTGTCGCCTGTGCTGACAGCACAGGTGAAAATCCAGGCCTGAGTTCCCACAGGGTGTCCCAGGACGGCACTGCTGTGAGATACGGACTAGGCCGATTATTTCCGCTACTTCAGAGCAGGAGTTTTGGAGAGTGTGGTAGAAGTTGGCCCCAGGATCTAGCAGTCTCAGATTTCCAGGGTGTAAGGGAGGCCTCCAGGGAACAGCAGCTGTCTCCCGGCCTGACACACTAGACCGTTTCCTTTTCCAGTGGATCAGCTAAGGTTAAACTTAAACAAATAAGAGCAGCTGGGAGGCCTTGGCAGGAGTGAGGCGCACACATTCTCAAAAAAAAAAAAAAGAAAAAGAAAAAAGAAAAGGGAAAAGCCTGTTCCCGAGGAAGGATGGACTGAGGCGTGGATGTGGATCTGAGTGGCCTGAGGAGAAAGGAAACAGTCACTTCCCCGCTGTTCTGTTTTGCACTCTCAGTTAAGGAATTCCAGAAGTTGCAGGTTGCGATCATGACCTCTCTTTTCCCCTCGGAGCTGCCTGCCAGAGGAAGGGAGGGCGGGCGCTTCTGAATAACACTGTGGCCTTTCTGGAAATGTATCCACAGTCCCTGGAGTCACTCTTGCTGGCTCACTCTCACTGTCCCTCGTTCTGTCCTTACTCTGTCCTTACGTGTGTCCTTTCTGTCCGTACTTAGCACTTCTCGCCTTATATAGCAAGGTCTGGCTGTTAATGTTAACAGAGATCTAACAAGAGGGCGGCTGCCAGACAGCAGTAAGCAGGCCAGTGTTTGGAATTTCATAAATGCTCTAACTTTGGGCACAAACTGAACATGAACAATATGAAACTGTTTCCCTCCTTCCTCTCTCGTCTCCTCTCCCTCCCCTCAGCCTGCATAACCCCTTTCTTCCTCTCTGTTGGGAACTCGGCTCTGCCATCACGCGCCGCATAGGACCTCTGTTGGGTTTGCCACGTTTAATTTTTCATTTCTCTTTGTCCACTTCAAGACCACAGGCAGAGCGGCAGCCGGAGCCAGGACTCTGCGGAGGGGCAGGACGGGCAGGTCCCGGAGCAGTTCTCCGGTCTCCTTCACGGCTCCTCCCCAGTGTGTGAGGTGGGGCAGGACCCGTTCCAGCTGCTAAGTGCCCCCAGCCAGAACCACCCCGAGTGCCCCCAGCAGGACACCTGCCACGAGGCCAGCATGCAGCTAGAGGAGCTGGCCGTGCAAGGCGCTGGAACTCCGCAGCCGGGCGCCCTGGACCAAAGCGAGAGAGTGGGCTTGCCGGCAGGCCTACCCGCCCCGGCCAGCAGAGCACACTTGGCCGCGTTGACTCACACACTCCCTCTGCACCCCGCCGCCGCCGAGGAAGAAGAAGACAGGAGCGGGGCCAGAAGCCGAGCCCCTCCCACCAGCAAGCCCAAAGCTGAGCTCAAGCTCAGCCGCAGTCTGTCTAAGTCTGACTCTGACCTCTTGACCTGCTCCCCCACGGACGACACCACGATGGGGAGTCGCAGCGAGTCCCTGTCCAACTGCAGCCTCGGGAAGAAAAGGCTCGAGAAGTCGCCTTCCTTTGCCTCGGAGTGGGATGAGGTAAGTCTGTCGTGATGTCACACTCACAGAGCTCGGTCCTGGCCGGCCTGGCTGTGGCCCACCCCAGCTTCCCGTGTGTGGGCTTCTGGGACCAGGATCTGGGCCAGGGCCACCCCATCCCTGAGCACTGTGCCAGGAGTATTTCTAACGATAGTGACTGTGGCAGGCTCCAAGGAGCCCAGGTCCCAGAGGACAGGTCCCCAATAGTTAAACCTGAGGGTGGAGGCCCAGCAGAGCAGGGCTGAGGGAGGGACAGTTCCTAGAAATGACATGTGTTTGGAAACATTTGGAACCCATCTGCCTGTCTCACTCTGGAGTTACTTCAGACGAGCCATGGCACTTCCTGCGAGTCCTTGGAGAGGCAGAGGGAAAACCAGGCTTAGCAGGGCAGCAGGTGTGGGGGTGGGGAGCACTTGGGAAGAAGCTGCTGTGGGGTTCTGGGGGAGGGTGGTCTGTTCGGGCTTCCTCCTGGCTGTTCTTGCCGTGTTCCTGAGGCCCAGAAGCCTCTCCCAGCAGATGCATGCACCCCATCCCGCATTCCCAGCTTGGTGAGGCTCATGAAGTGAGACTGGTGAGGAGAGAGTGTTTTCAGGGTGAGACCTAGAGTTCTTTACTGTTGAGACTGAAGAGGCCGATAGAAACAGACTATTTCCCAGAGGCCTTTGGGGTGTCTTACGGGGAGAACATGTGTCTGAAAGATTGGGAACTACGCTGGGAATGTTCCCGTGCCCGCCTCACGAGCTGCGTGCCGGGACAGAGCTGCCTTTGAAGTGGACTCCGTCTGTCTCCCAGGAACAATCTTGGGATACACTTAGCTCTCTGACAGGAGGGGACAGTGCAGCTGCCGTGGGCATGTGAACATTCTGTAACCATGCCCAGCCCAGCTGGAGGAGGTTGCCGCTGAAGAGTTATGTAAACCAGTGTGGGACAGGGTGGGGCAGCTCCTGCCGCCCCTTCTCTCCAGATAAGGCCCAGCTTAGGGCTGTTTAGGCAGAGTCAGGAATCCCGGCAAGAGAATCTTCATTGCTTAGTCAAAGCCTCGGTGGACCTGTTGCAGAGGGGTGCTGGGCACTAGAGGGAAATCACGGTGCGAGGTTTCTCCTGGGCCCCCGAGGAGATTGCCCTGCAGAGTGTGTGTGCGGGTGCCCCTCGGCACGTCTTCAGGGTCACACAGGAGTGGGGTGGAGACAGAGTCAGGAGCAGTAAGCAGGAGGCACACTGTGAGAGAGCTCTTCCAGAAAGACGATGGAGACGCAGAATGACATGGAATTAAGCAGCTAGTGAGCCCTTTGGCTCAAACCAGCTTGAGGCTGACACAGTGAAGAGACAACATGAGCAGACAGTTGCTGGAGCAGGGAAAGGTCGGGTCCCTAGAGTGTGCAGCTGTGGACGGGGCAAGAAGGCAGGGTAGGAAGTGGACTTGGGACCAAACAGAAAGCCCTGGAGGGGAGAGTACTCCAGAACTGCCCTGATGTGCTGGAAGGCAGCCTGGCTGGTGTGAGCCCTTCTTCATGGCTCCCTCTCCGAGGTGCCCTGAGACGTCCGTAATTCTGGGCGAGCATGTTTCCACTCTGCTCAGGTGTGGTGTTCCAGGCAGTCTTACGTGTTTGCACCTTGTGTTTGCTCCTGGAGAAGAAATCGGGTCACCGCAGCCTCTTACTCTCCGGTTTTCTCTGCCATACAATGCTTCCTGTGCCTTTACCATCTCTGCAGGTGTGTGTGTGTGTGTGTGTGTGTGTGTGTGTGTGTGTGTGTGTGTG
>NW_026590405.1:5939642-5987106 GCF_907164565.1 Psammomys obesus | reverse complement strand
GTGTGTGTGTGTGTGTGTGTGTGTGTGTGTGTGTGTGTGTGTGTGTGCATGGATTCACACACACATACGTATAGACTTTTTTTCAAAATGGGATTCCTCTGTGTGGCATAAGCTGGCCTCAAATTTCAGATTTGCCTGCTTGCCATGGCCCATGAGTGCTGGGGTCACAAGGGTGAGCCCCGCTGTGCTGTGCTCTGCCCTTCTGTAGTGTGTCTAAAACGTCAGAAGCCCCACTGTGCTGCACAGGTTTGTTTTCCTTTGTTCATTGTTTTTGTTTTGTTTTGTCTTGTTGGTCGGTCTCATCATATAGCCCAGGCTGGCTTTGAACTCGCAGTCCTGGGGTTGTAGCTATGCACTGCCATGCCAGGCTACACTGATATGTTTCAAATCTGAAAATGTATGAAGGTGGTTGAGCTATTATTGGAAAGAATCCATGTGTTTGAGCCCCACTTAGAAGTCAGAGACGTGCTAGGCTAGTGCTGCGACCACCTTATGCTGTGCTGGGATGGCCCACATCCAGTGCTTCTGCGACCGTCACGTGCAGTGCAGAAGACACGGCGCAGCCAGCTCCTTGCTGAAGCCTGGGAGGGAGAGGGAATGGCCTGGGCGGCTGTGACCCCAGCACAGGTGGAGTTGTGGTGAGTCTGGCTGGCACTTCTAGACGACAGGGCACAGTGGAGACGTTTTGGGCCTGTGCAAAGCTGCCTCTACGGCAATGCCAGCATCGGCTTCACGTCGCATGAATGCTGTCAGGGTTATTGTCTTTTATTGTGAAATAGGCCCAAATAGGGACTTGTGTGCCTAGCACGTTCCTAGCTGGCCCAAGGAGAGAGCCGCATGGCAGATTGTCCCATTATCTCTTGCCCAGAGCTTTGGAGGAAGGGCTGAGCCTAGGCTGTCTCAGACCTCAGGAAAGGCTGCGGTGATGGTGGGTGACCCTCGGGTGGTGCCATGGGACTGGGGAGCAGTGGAGTTCAAGTCCTTCAGGACTGTCTTCCCTCACGGCCCCTCCCCACCACCCAGAGCGGGGGCGCACACTGGCCTGGGAGAGCCAGGCGGATACGGCTGTTGATCTGCGAGAGGCTGATGGGTCTTCTCTTCCAGGAGGAGAGGTGGGGAGAGCTCAGCCTCCTTGCACCTACTGTGGCCAGCCGGGCTGGCTGGCTGATGGCTGAGGTGCTCTAGCTCAGCTCGTAGATTTGGGGTCATGCTGCTTACGGCTGGTGATTCGGCCCTTGATGAACTGCCCCAGGCAGGGTGACTTCTGAGTGCTGGCCTGGTGACGGTCTGCCTCCAAGAGAGCATCTGTTAGTGACACTGGCCTTTTCCTTATGTCCTGTTAGAGTCTTGCTAACCAAGAAGTAATGGCGCTTGCTTACTAAACAGCTCTGCATCAGAGTTTGGCATCAGAGGCCAAACTCCAGGAGATATATTCTCAGTCAAGTCAGAGCATATTGTCTTGACCCCTGTGGCTTATAGGGAGGGTAAACTGAGAAGCGGTATATGAAAAAAGCTTCCGGTATCAAGGAGAGGGGAAACCACCCACAAATGTAACCTATATGAATACTTGTTGCCGAGTCAAATTGGGTTTGTATGTTTACTAATTTAGACCTTACTTCTGTCACCTAATAACTGCAATCTAGACTCCTTTCCAAGACAAGCAGGCTCTGGAGCTGGAGCTCAGTGTCCCCCCACACACTTGTATGTATGTGGTGAGGAGTGTACCCCAGGGCACCGTCCGCGCCAGCCAGATGCTCTGCCATTAGGTCGTCTCAATGCACTGGGGTCCGGAGACTCCGTGCTGGATTGTGCGGCTGCGCGTGCCATTGCTGGGCCTCCTAGCTGCTGTTCAGACCGTGGTCCTCCCCCCTTCCAAGTCCATTCCCTTCCTCAACCCTGGTTCCCCTGCCCTAAGCTCTACACTGACAGTCCCGGGAGAGCCGGGCTGTGCGTGCCCCTCTATGAAAGGCTGCCATTCCAGGGAGTGGCCCTTGCCAGCAGCAGTTCTCGGTCCTCCTTTATGCTTCAGCATAGGTTCCCCTTGTGACCTGTCCCTGCAACCTACCTTCCTCGGAGAGCATAAAGAAATGCTGGCTTGTTTTATTTGGGCGTCTCATTTGATAGCCCATGCTGCCCTTGAACTCACAGCAGTTCTCCTGCCTCAGTCTGTGACTTCCTGCGGGTACAGGTGTGTGCCACTGTGCCCAGAAATAATGCCCTTATGGAGTCTGTTCAGTGAAGTGCGACCTCTTTCTCAGCTGGGGATCTTATCTGTGCCACCCCTCAGCAAGTTTGGATGGCTCGGTGCTAGAGCAAAGAGCTTAACGCTAGCTAACTCGCCTTTGTTTGCAGTGCTTGAGTGTTCGGGGTGCCAGGGCCGGGTATTGGGGATCCGAACTCAAAGCCTTTCCCACTTCCAGCCAGGAAAGGTTCCCTGCTCTGTCCTGCTGAGGTGGCAGTTTCAGTGGTGTGCTCCCATATCTCAGTCTCCCTAGATAAACCCCCAGCCTGTCTCCTGCACACCGTCATACGTGCAGCAGCGAAGGGATTGCTGCCAGAATTGAATGCCCTGCACACCACGGTGCAGGCTTAGTACGGCCCTTGTTCGTCATGGTGGAGCTGCTACAACTACTCACACACTCCTGAATGCTTCCCGTCCTCTCTGCCTGATAAAGTTGCTTGACTGTAGTGTAGACAGCGAGAGCAATCGGGACATGTAAAATACAGGTATCAACCTTGTTTGTTTTTGTATTTTGACACAGGGTCTCCCAATGTAGCCCTGGCTATCCTAGAATTCACTCTGTAGACCAGGCTGGCCTTGAACTCACCGAACTCTATCCGCCTGCCTCTGCCTCCTGAGTGCTGGGATTAAAGGCGTGCACCATAGAGGACAACTTTTATTTTGCATAACTTTTCACTGTGTGATTGCTTGAACCTGCAGGGGTAGGGCACTCAGGCGTGAAAGCTGACTGTAAGAACAAAAATAGCTTCTGGTCAGGTTGTGGTTCCGTGTGGAAGTCTTCGGCCAGCTAGGCCCCCTCCTTTTGAATGAGATTGGAGATGAAGGGAGAGCAGCCCGCTTCTCGAAGAAGGCTGCTTGTCCACTTAGCATAAGCCTCTGAGCTGGGGGACACTTGGCTGAAGGCTCAAGTGATAAGTTTGTGTTTGGTAACCAGCATTCATAAATATTAAACAAGCGGGAGGCGGAGGAAAGCAGCAACACGCTCTGTGTGCTCTGTGTGCATGTGCTCAGAGTGACTCCTGCGTCGGAGTGTCCATCTAGGGGACGCTGTGCTGTAGTGGCCCCTTCTTGAGAGGCGGCAGTGGCAGGAAGAGCACCCTTCCAGCCAAGTCCCCGAGCTTCCCCGGTTCTGTCCCTTAGAGCTAGCATGATGTCATCAGGAGGGGAGGTGATTGGTGCGGCTCCGCAGAGGCTTTGGCTGCCTCAGGAGACAGCACACAGGGAGGGCTGCCCTTCCACCCGTGACCCGAGCCTGCCTCAGGTCTGCAGTGTGCATTGTTCCTTGGTATGTAAAGCAGCGTGCTTTCTGCTGGGCACAGCCCTCCCACTCTAAACAAGAATGTGGCGCTCCCACCTCTGGGGACAGCTTGGAGCCTGGAGTGTCTATTTAAGTTGCTTCCTGGCACACAGCTGGAGGCGAAGCCTTCCCCTCAGCTCCCATTGCTTTTAGGTTTGACTTAAGCCGCACTTGTTTCCAGGCAGCTCTGCATTTCGGTCTTTGTGTCAGATCTAGGAACCCCTGTTAGCCAGACTGATGGACGCTTGTACACCCACCTCCAAACTTCCACACACAGCCGTGCAAGTCCTGACGTCTCACCGACAACAGGCAGATCAGTTAGCCTCCCACTGGCCTTCCTGGACCATCGTGGCAGCGTGCCAGGGAAGCAGGGACCTGGGGGCCTGGCCTGGAAGGCGCCCCCTCCCTGCAACCCCTAGCCTAGAAGTTCGGGCTTGCTTGGCTGCAGGCTTCTCTTGCCTCCTGCCACTGCCTGCCTTGTCCCCAAGGCCGCTTCCCTCCTGCTCTCACCCCTGCTTTCCTTCTCTCTTCCCTTCTGTGTCCTTTTTGCAGGGTGGTGTCAGCGCTGGGTTTTCTCTGCCTCTTTCTCTCTCGTTCCTTATCCGTCGTAAGGGCTATTCTTCTCTTTTCTCTTTCTAGCATTTGTAGCAGTGTCTTCTGATGTTTGCATCCTCAGAGCATTCATGCTGCTCACGGTCTCCCATACCACCTCCTGCACAGCCTGCCCACCCTCTCCCCTGCAGCAAGAGAGGGGCCAGTGAGCACCATTGCTACAGCACACACAACAGGGCAGCAATTCTGTGTGTGTGTTTCAGTCAGAGAGGGGATACGTGTACAAGCGTGAACACTGACGTACGCACCTCACCATGTCGCTCTGGTTGCCTGCATAAACCAAGATGGCATCAGGCTCCAAGAGCCACCTGCCTCCCAGGTACTGGGGTTAAAAAGGTGTGCGCTACCGTGTGGTTGTTTTTTTGTTGTTGTGGTCGTTTTGGAGATATATATGTATGGATGTTTTCTCTGCGGATATGCCTGTGTACCACATGCATGACTAAAGAGGTCATCAGATCCCCTGGAATTGGAGTTAGTTTGTGAACTATCACATAGGAAGTGGGAATTGAACCCAGGGTCCACAGGGCTTCTGGAGAAGGACACAGCACTCTTAACCTCCGAGCCATCTCTGCAGCTCCAACATTTTTTTTTTTTTTTAAACCAAAAGCTCTGGGGACGAGTGGAAGTAGTGTGTAGATGACAAAGCTGTGATCCTTACTCCAGAGCTGAGTCACTGAAACACTTTCTCTCGGCTTTGGGGAGAGGGATACTTTAGGGTCTCACTATGTAGCCCAGACTGGCCTGAGATGGCTGCAGTGGAATCAGAGGGGTGCGTTGGCATGCCAGTGTTCACTCTCTAGGACATTTTTGGTACACTCTGACTGGCTTTGTGGTCGTAGCACCAGCAGGTTGTGGGCAGGAAGGTTTTGTATGATTTTGGCAGTGATGGTTTTGCCTTAGATAATTCTACACAGTTGCATCTGAGACACAAGAGGACTCTACTCTGTCCATTTTTTTTCCTTGCAGTTATCCATCAAGCTGGTTTGCTGAGAGCCTACTGTGTCTCTGGCACTGCTGTAGATGCTGGAAAGCAGCATTGCTCAAAAGACAGAGCCTCTTGCTCTCATGGCATGGGCATTCTAAAGGCAGGATGGGAACAAGAAAGGAAAAAGCAGGTTTGGTAGTGTGCCTGGTGTGAGTGTTGAGAGGACTCCATAGGAGAGAACTAGGGTGAAGCCGACTAGCTGAGGGAGGGTGCTTCTGAGGATGGGACAAAGCTGGCCTGTAGCATGGCAGCAGAAGGAAGCCAGCTGCATCATTCAGCCACTTCCTGTTCATCTCTTCCTGTCCATCCTCCTTACATTGTCGCAGGGATGGCCACTGTGACTTAGCTTCCCTTTCCTGCTCCTCTCTGTGCAGTGTTACTGTTTGTCTCTTCTCGTCTGCTTTTCTGCCTGTTTGGTTGGTCTGTTGGTTTTCTTTTAGACTGTGTTGGTTTTCGGCACTCACACATCGTATTTCCAAGTTGTGGGACCACAGAGATCCAGTGAGAGGAGATACTCAGGAGGGGGAGATGAGGTGAAAGGGGAGTCCCAAGGTGCTGAGGGCACATGCAAGGGACTCTGCCACAAAGAACTTGCCTGGCGTGCCTTACATGCGAGCCTCCAGGAGCCTGGCGCATCTTACTTGCATGCCCTGGCGCATGGTACATTTTGCATACATTACCCCAGATGATGGTAATGAGTTGCAAACAGTCCTCCATGGCCAGTTGCAGAATGAGAGATAGGGGCCTGCGTCATCCTGTAGCCCTGGATACAGTAGGAGTTTCTTGGGGACCAGAGATGAAGGCAGAAGAGGACTGGTGCTATGTCGTTGACATGGCAGGCAAATGTTTACCTCGCCAGTTAGTGGGAGGACAAGCTTTTATATTATACAGGTGATTCCTGGATCTCATTTTGGCTTCCTTGGAAACCCAACCCTCAAGCAGCACAGAGCTTTTTCTTGCCGAGGTCTGTTAGAGTCCCAGGTCTCAGCTCCAGACTTGTGGCAGGCTGCCCTTGCAGCTCAGGGTTCCTCTATTGCTCTACTCTTGCTGCCTTTCCTAGGGATGGTCCCTTTCTGTGCCGCCAAGGGTAAGAAGGAGCCCTGAGCCTCGTGGAACTTAGAGGCTCTTCCTCTGGGTCTCCCGAGCTCTAATGACCCAGTGTCTGGCACCACGGGACCCACCTGTCCATAGCTGAAGGCGGCCTGATTGTCTGTCTGGACAGGTGGGAAACCGCCTGAGCTCAGTAGGGGCTTACAAATGACAGTTTGTCTGACAATCTGTTCCTGGCTTGTCCTCATTTAAACAGCCAAGAAGCCATGGTGAACACAAAGAAATCTGTGCTTTATACAGATGTTCTTGTTCTTTATCGTTTCCTTATTTCTTTGGGGGTCCTAAGATGGTAGGATTGAGGGGAGGGGTGTTGGGAAAGGGTGTCAAGGTCCTTGCTGGGAAACTGCTTCCACACTGGCACTGAGATGGTACCCTGGAGTTTCTCTTCAGCTACCAGCCCTGCCCAACGAGCAGTAGGGAGCTCTCTGGAACTCTGTGGCCGCGGCAGAGGCGTGCCTCTGGTCCTCACGCTGCGGTTCAGGACTGACTGTCCAAGCCTGAGTCTCAGATCTGTTTCTGTGTCTCTGGGGAGTTTGTGACTTAACCAGCTTCTGCCCTACTGTATGGAAATCCAGACAAAGCCAGCGCTCAAAGTGGGAATTCTTTTTGGTTTTGGTTTTCGTTTTGGTTTTTTTGAGATGGGGTTTCTCTGTGTAGTCCTGGCTGTCCTGGACTCACTCTGTAGACGATGCTGTTCTCGAACTCAAGAGATCCACCTGCCTCTGCCTCCCAAATTCTGGGATTAAAGGTGTGCACCACCACTGCCCAGCTGAAAGTGGAATTTCATACCCGAGGGGTTTGTTTTGTTTTGTTTTCCTAATACCTGCCAGTGGCCAGAAAGAAATGTCTTCTTTCCGCTGTACTGGGTCTTGCTGTGTTACCCAGGTTGACCTTGGATGCTCCACCCTCCTTCCTCAGCCAACTGGGCAGCTGGTATTACAAGTGTGAACCACCACACTGGCCGTGTGGCTGCAAATTCAAAAGTACTGAGTGAGGAACATGGAGTGAGAAATAAGCCTTCCCCTGCCTTTGAACACCCCCCAGTTCCCCTCCCTAGTCATGAATCTCCTCCCAGAAATAACGTGCACACATACAAGCAAGCATTTCCAACATGGTAAACCTGGTTCTCTTTAAGATAAAAACGATGCCATCTTGAATGTGCTGTTGCAAGTCTCTTTCCATCTGACAATGGAGTTCTGATGGTTATAACCGTGCAGAGCTTCCTTGCAGGACCCTGCGGCGTTCACTTCGGGAGTTTCTAGGCCGTGGCTGTTAGGATATCCTTGCTATTGAAGAGCACTGCTGCGCCGCCGTGTAGCCTGTGCTTCTGTTCCCAGAAGCTGAACGGCTGAGTTTGCGGGAAACTTGCTGTCCCACCCAGCAAAGGCTGCTTTCCACACTGTCACAATGCAGTCAGCCCTTTCAGCACTTTGGTTAGCAGATTGGCCAGATTGTTTTTTTTTTTTTTAAGACAAATATGTGGTCTGTCTTCGAGCTTAAAATTTCTCTCTCTCTCTCTCTCTCTCTCTCTCTCTCTCTCTCTCTCTCTCGCCCTGTCCAGTACTGGAATTACAGGCATGCAGTACCACTCATAGCTCAGCAACACTATCTTGGTAAAGCGTCATAATAGGTTTTATTATGAATGAGGTTGACTTTTTTTTTTTCCATTTGTTCAAAAACTGTTTAAAAGTAGCAGCAGTAGAAATTATAGCCATCTGTGGTGTAACGTGAATCTCAGCACCCTGGGGGGTGGGGGGAATAGAAGCATGAAGATGAGAAGTTCAAGGTCATTCTCAGCCACAAAATAAGTTCAGGCTAGCCTGTGCTACATGAGACCCAATCTCAAGAATAAAAACAGGAAACAGTTGTTTTTTAATCCCCTTTTTCTTTTCTTCTTTGCTGCTGAAGTCCCTGGTTCTGTGATTTGTAGAGGCTCTGTTTGCCTGAAGGGAATGGTCCTTCACAAAGGGCGCCAGCGGCCTTTGGGCTTGCTTCTCGCGCCGCAGGCGATGGAGCCCAGGACCTTGTGCATGCTGGGAAATGCTCCATTGCTCAGCGGAGCTCTCGGTGTCCACACCCTGTTCTTTTTTTCGTTTTTCTTTAAATATGCAGAAAAAAATTAAAAATTTTTTTGCTTGTTTTTGTTGTTGTGTTTCCAAGACAGGGTTTCTTTGTGTAGCCCTGGCTGTCCCAGAACTCATTATGTAGACCAGGCTGGCCTTGAACTCAAGGCCTGCCTCCCAATAGCTGAGACTGAAGGCATGTTTCACTAACACATATGGGAGGGGACGGGGGGATGTGAATGCAGATATCTGCAGAGGCCAGAAGAAGACGTCAGATTCCCTGGGAGCTGGAGTTCCAGGGGCTTTGAAATGTCTGATGGAGCTGAGAACGGCCCTGAGGAACGGCGAGCTGTCATGACCACTGTGCACTTTTCTAGCCTCAGACATGGACAGCTTCATATAGGCTCTGTCTTCTCTCTTCAGTCACCTCTGTAGTTGTGTCTTGTATTTGTGTCTTAAAAGATGGCTCAATGATGAGGAGCACTGACTGCTCTTCCAGACAACCTAGGTTCAATTCCCAGCACCCACATGGCAGCTTACAACTGTCTATAACTCTAGACAAAACACCAGTGCACATAAAAATAAATAAATTATTAAAAAGATCTTCCCTATGCAATGTTTTCCAAAAGCAGCATTGTTTTCCCACTGAACCTTATGGTGTTGTTTTTCAGGTTTCAGTCCTGGTTTCTTTTGGAATTTCATTTTTGTTGCTGAGCTCTGTGTTGGTTTGTAGCAGTGATCTAATCTAGTCCACATTTGAATTCAGTTCTTGAGAGAAAACTAGAATTTGGGAGCTGAAAGAGCTGGCCTAAGGCCTTCCTTGGTGATGCTCAGTGGAGGAAGCAGTTAAAAGCAGTGCTTTTAACATGATTGTTTTGTTGGGGGTAGTGGTTTTTAGTTTGGTTTGGTTTGGTTTTTGGTTTTTCGAGTCAGGGTATCTCTCTGTAGCCTTGGCTCTGTGTGAGGACTCACTTTGTAGACCAGGCTAGCCTTGAACTCACAGAGCTCCACCTCTGCCTCTGCCTCCCCCAGTGCTGGGATCATAGACATGAGCCACCACAGCCAGCATAATTTGTATTTTTCAGTTTAAATATTACACTCACCTAGAGAGGATGTGTGCGCATCCCACAGTGCGCGTACGGAAGTGAGAGGACAGGTCGTGGGAGTCGGGTCTCTCCTTCCCCGGGTTGGTTCTGGAGATGGAACTCAGGTCATCCGACTCCCACGAGCCATGTCACCTGCCCCTCTCTGAGAGCCAACTCAGTACATGAAGGAAAAGAACTCCGTAGAGGAGCCCTGAGAGCAGCTCTGGCCCCAGGCCCCAGGCACACTTATGGCTCTCTAAAGTGCCTGCCAGCTCCCGCCTGGATACCGCCTTCCCCTCTGTCACCGTCACTACTCCTGTGAGGTCCTGGGAAGTCCTTTCTTGTTTCCTGCTAAAATCTCTGCTTCTCTCTCATCTCCTTGTTCCGCAGCTGCTCTGCCCTGCTCTGCTCTGCCGAGGCTCAAGGCAGGCAGGAGAGCGTTTGCAGGACACATGATGCACCACATGCCATGGGGAGGTTTCACCCTACCCAGCCTTCTCTGGGACTGGCATGTCTCCCTCTTAATGTCCTCAGAAATTAGAGACCAGTCAGTCCACCACGGCTGAGTGATGCTCCCCAAGATCCCGTTCCCATCAGAGGCTACGGTGGAAGTTGCTGTGTACATGCACATTGCTGTTTTGTTCTTTAATTGTTTCCTCCCTTCCTTCCTGCTTGCTTGCTCGTTTCCCTGGGGCATTGAACACAGGACCCCACACCCACCCCGGCTCCTGCAACCTACTGCCACAGCCCCTGGCCTTCCTCTTCTGACTCCTGCCCCGGAAATACAATGGAACCTCTTCCTATGCTGTCCTTTTGGCACAATCAACACAAGTCTTCTTTGTGTCCCACCACAGACCAGTGGCTCTGGCTGTTCTCCTAATGAACGCGCCCTGCCCTGTCATTGAGACTTTCTCAGGCAATTTTCAGCAGCAGCGCCACTCACCGTGACCTTTGTGCCAGGTTTTCACTGTGAATCAATAGGACAAATGAGGACTGGGAAAGCCTTGGTGTCCCGAACCAGATCCTAGAGGGTAACCAAAGCCCAAGGGCCGCCTTCTGAACTCCTCCACCCAGGTTTCTTTCTAACATTTCTCCCCTTCCTCCCCAGTCTCTCCTCTTCCCCGATTGCCTGGCGAGGCACAGCCTCCAGGCTTCTCCAGGCTCTCTCACAGTGCTGCCTCTTGATGCTCCTCACTATTTCGCATCACTGTCCCTACCACAGGCCTCCTTGCTGTCCCCTGTTTCTGCAGAGCTGAGCGTGGACTCCTTACCCAGAGCTGGACAGTCTCCATATAAGAGCATTTGGTATGGCCTGTGTCACTTCCCTGTTGGAGCTGATTATCTAGACTGGTTGGCCAGCAAGCTCCAAGGGGTTGCCTGTCTTCCCTGCCTCCAGCATTAGGGTTATAGATGCATGCCATGGCACCCAGCTTTTTAATCCCATTTCTCAGGCTGTCTCCCAGGCCCATCCCCCACAGTGACTGGCTGCATACCTAGCATTGTTCTAGGAGTTGGCCATGCTTTAGCTGGGCCCAGTGGCCCAGGCCTGTAATCCCAGCTGCTCAGGAGGCTAAGGCAAGAGGATCTCAAATTCAAGGACATTCTGCACTGAAGAGTTAGCGTAAGGTCAGGTGCTGTCTCAAGACAAACTAAGCTAAAACAACGGGTGGAGTCTAGTTCAGTGGTCTGGTGTTTGCCTGGCATGCCTGAGGCCCTGGGTTCAGTGTCTACTGCTGTTAACAACAAAATGAAGACAGCCCACTTGGAGGCATGAAACAACTGAAGGGAGAGGCTGGGCTTGAGCTCAAACTAGAAAGATCATCACAACCAGAGTAAGTGTTCTTGAGTAAAGAACAGAGGGCTGTGAGGTAGGAGCCCCTCATAACCTGACCGCTACGGCAGCCAGAGTACTCAGTGGGGAGACCAGAGGGACTGGGCAGAGTGGGCCACTTCCCGACGCAGACAGGAAGCCCCGCCTGCCCCTCCCAGCCTGGATTTGCCGTCTTCTGGCAGCCCTCTCTGTGTGTATTGCTCGTCTTGTTTATGTGCGCATGACCTGAGCTCCCAGCCAGATCCTGGCCCTGTCAAAGGTGGTAAGCACAGGTCATCTTCACAAGCTCTCGGGCTTCAGTCCACAGAGACCATTTAGAAATCAGGGCCAGCCTGGTCTATAGAGGGAGTCCCTGGACGGCCAGGGCTACACAGGGAAAGCCTGTCTCAAACAAGCAAAAAACAGGGAGGGAGGGAGGGGAGGGAGGGAAGGAGGGAAGGAGGGAAGGAGGGAGGGAGGGAGGAAAGGAAAGGAAGGAAAGAAGGAAGGAAGGAAAAAAAACTAGAGGCCGTGGTTAAGGCCCTGGAAGGACGGGAAGGCTGCTGGGTGTCCCTGTCCTTAAAGTGCGCAATTCCTCTAAAGCTCTCGGGTCTGAGCCACTGGAGCCCTTGCCACACGCTGTGGCCTGGATGGGCTCCTGCCTCCTGAGGGCACTGACTTTTGAATTCCCTTGTTCATTTCCTAGTAGTAAGTAGTTGTGCCTTCGTACCACAGCATGGGTGACAAGGAAAACCAGCCCCTCCGCTTCAGAGGTGGGAGCACAGGGATGTCCTATTTCAGGAGAGGTGTGTCGCTGAACCATGGGTTTCTCGTGTGATTTCATAGGCTTACTCATCCTGCCATTATTTTAAAGTTTGACCTGTTTTACACAAACCTACTGGCTTGACAAGATGAGACTGAACGTAACATTTACGTGTCTGAGTTTTTGTTGCTGTTGCTGTTCAGACAGGGTCTGTCTGTAGCCCTTGCTGGCTGGGAACGTACTGCGGCCCTCAGGCTGGCCTGGAATTCATGACAGCCCTCTGCCTTCAAGATGCTGGGTGCTACACTGGAATAAGAAGTATTTTGGTGGTGGTGGCGGTGGTCTTTTTGTTTTTTTGTGTTGTTGTTGGTAGTGGTGGTGGTTTTTCAAGACAGGTTTCTCTGTGTAGCCTTGGCTATCCTGGGCTCACTTTGTAGACCAGGCTGGCCTCAAACTCATAGAGATTCACCTTCCCAGAGTGCTGGGATTACAGGTGAGCGCACCACGCCCGGCTGGAATGATAAATTTGAATCTAACTTGATTCTCTGCTCTTTCCCCATAAATAATACAGTTAACATTTCTAAAGAAAGGGAACACAGATAGATGCCCCTGGGTAAAGTCGCTGTGTGTTATAGTTCTTTCTGTTCTCGAAGACCCAAATGTAGTCCAGAGCAAAAATCAGTTTGGCAGGTTCATTAGACTGCTAGGAGAAAAGGACCCAGTGGTACCCGGTCCCTTGAAAGAAACCAGCCAGCTCCTGCCCAGGTAACCTCATCTGTCCCCATCAGTGCCCAGAACTCCAGTCCAGTAGTACAGTGCTCGGCACACCCGAGCTGGCGCCCTGCAAACACCCGCAAATGGCTTTTGTTGAGTGTAGTCAGCGGAGGGCTCACATCACTGACACACGGGATGCTGGTGGCATCGATTTAGTTAAATCTTTCAAAACCTTAGTTTTAAAGAAAATTAGAACATTGCCGCTGATGTAGAAATCAGGCTTGATGACCGTCCCTCGGTGGAGTAGGAGCACAGAGGTCTGGCCTCGCTCCCTTCGGGGAGGCTTTTTGCCGTGCTAAATTCCTCCTGAAGGTTTGATTCGATCTGGGCAGGAGCTGCCACTTCTTACAGTGCGTGTTGAACACAGTGATGGATGCATTCGCCTCAGCCCTGACAGAGAGCTTAGGTATCTGCCCTTGAGAGGAATGGAGGCTGCCGGTCCTCCTACAGTGAGGCCTTGAAGTCTCTACTTCCCTGGGTGGGCCTGGGCAGGCTGCCACAGCACTGCCTGGCAGAGACCTCTGCAAGGGCACAGCTGACAGGTCGTTGACACCCACGGTCCTCTGGTCCACAAGAGAATGGATGCTGAGTACCTCCCACCCAGCTCACAGCTTCATCCCTGCTTGTAGGAACAGCCCCTTTCCCACCTTTGAGGTTTACCCTTGACCTGGGGGCTGTCTGCAGGGAGCTAATTGCTGTCTTACTGTCTTCTTGCCTTTATCTTTGCTTTTCCTTTTTTAAGGGGAAAGTACTGTGTCTCACTGCAGTGTGGGCCGGCTATGGGGCGGTTCTCTGACTTCACCATGGCTGTTATAATTTTTTTCTCCCTGGAGTCAAACTTGAGGCATACTGGGAAGGCAAATGAGGTGGGAGCAGGTGAGCCCCAGCCCCACCCAGCTTGTTTCTCAGGGACACATTAAGCAAGCAGGTGTGCATGAAGATCGCTCACTGCCTTGGGTCAGAGTGCATAAAACATGTAAATGACAACATTCCTGGATTAGATCCAAGCCTCTGGGAAGTTCTTTCTGCGTTTGAGAGCATGTGTTCCGGTCAAGTCTGTGGTGGGCCCTTTATTTGCTTAGTTTAGACCTTCTTTTTTTTTTTTTTTTTTTTTTTTTTATTGTCCTAACTAAATATATTTCCAAGCCGGGCATAGTGGTACACGCTTTTAATCCCAGCACTTGGGAGGAAGAAGCAGGCGGATCTCTTCGAGTCCAGCCTGGTCTGTGTAGTGAGTTCCAGGACACCCAGAGCTGCATAGTGAGACCCTTTCTTGAAAAATCAAGAGAGAGAGAGAGAGAGTGTGTGTGGTGTATCTAGAAAGGAAAATGAAACATCACAAACTTGAACTAAGATTGTCGGAGGCTAACAAAGCCACAAAATGTGAGTGGAAGGAGCAGAAGTCCAAGCAGAGCCATGGTTGACACTGTGAAGTCACCAGGCTTAACCTTGACCTTGGCATCTGCAGCCAAGACAGATGCTGAGACCTAGGCTGGCATTTTAAAGCATAAACAAGCAGCTCAGCCAACACAGGAACACCCGAGGGACTCGTTGCTATGTGAGGAGGTGGGACAGGTTGGCTTAGGAACACTCTCTCCCCGAGTAACACACAACTGGGCGCTGGCTGGCCTCCCTGGAGCCCTGTTCTCAGCCTCGCTGCCAGCGGCTGACCAGACTGGGACAGAACCCTTTACTTATCAGCAGGTATTTGTGGATGCCAACTGTGTGTGAGGCTGTGCAGGGCGCCTGCAGGCAAGGGAAGGAGCCAAAGGACTCAGCTTGCTTGTGTGCAAGAGCCATCCGGGTGTCCCAGAAAGAGCTTTGAGAACGGGGCTGTTCAGGCAAGGCGAGGGCTCTTCTCAGTGAGCTTCCCAGTCTGACTTGGGTTTGTGTGTTAAATCAACAAGAATAGCTTTCTGGGGCTGTTTATGTTAGGATGGAAACCTGTCAGAAAAGGGCGGGGCTGGTTGCACCCGGAGGACTCTGCCTCCAGCCTTTCGGCCCAAATGCCACAGCAACATTAGGTCTTAGAGTATGACAGAATTCATACCTGAAGCCTGGCTGCTCACTGCCCAGGGCTGGCTCTCCTGGGCCTGTCAGAAGAGAGCCAGTCTCTTTCTCACTCCCACCGTTCTGCTGTCGTCCATGGCTGTCACTCTCTGTAAGGCAGAAAAAGACTGTTCCCTGCAAGGTCAGGGCTTGGTGTCTTCCTGCAGCACCAGCCCTCACTGAGCATGTGGCTGGGTGCCCTTCACAGGTGGCTGCTCCACCCCCTGCACTCCTGCCTGCTTTGCATTCCAAGCAGGAGGGCTCATTTAAACCCCCCGTGGAGGTTATCACAGCATTTTCAGTTCTGGTGCGTAGCCTGCTCTCCCTTCAGCGGCGCTGTGATTAACCACCATAATATGCCAGGGGAGGGCCAGTTAAGAGTGTGGGCTCACCGTGAGTGCTTCTGCATTCTGGTTGCTCCTGAGCGTAGTACTAGCTCACCTTCTCGATCCCTTCATTGGCCTTCATCGAACTGTGTTGGACTCCAACCAGCCAGGAGGGTCCTTTGGCCCAGACGCTGGCAGTCCTTGGCAGTCCTTGGCAATCCTTGGACTGGCCGCCATTGTGGTTGGCTGGTTGCAGCAGGCAGGGTGTTTCTGCAGCTTTGCTTTGTGAGCACCCGAGTGAGAAAGACGTGACCTCAGAGTCTCACCTGACCTTTGACAGAGCCCGGTCTCTGTTGCTTAGCAACATGATGGCACAGGTGGGGCACTTGTTGAGTGCGTGAGTTTATCCGGGTCTCCTGGCATGGGCCTGGGTATCAGAGTTCTCTTCACCTTTTTTGGTGTAAGCTGTCACTGTGTAAACCCAGTGTGAGCCAGCGGCTGGTGCACAGGACGAGATGGTGCTGCCTGTTACGCTGCGGCCCTGCCTTGTCTGTGCCCCTCCAGCTGTGTGTGGCAGAGGTATGATCGGAGGCCAGCGCCATAGCTCCACAGAAGTGCCATGGAAAATGCTGTCCCTGCTTCTCGTCCTTCAGGGTTAAAACCTGGGCTGCAGCAGTGCCCTGCCTCTGAGCAGCCCTCTGCGGCTCTCGTGCTCCGCAAAGTGTGAGGAGCCCATTTCGAATGCTTGGGGCCTAACCATGGCTTTCCTTAAGGCTGGTGGTCAAGTACAATTTAATGCAAGCTTTAGCTAACACATCTAATAAGTGTGTGGCTGTCACTGTGCCAGGGTAATCAGACAAATGCAAGTAGTTCATGCATGAGACTGCCGTGAGTATTCCAAGTCACGTTCGCATTGTAAACCCCATTCTCCCACCTTACCCAGGCTTTTGGGTGGCTTTGGGTGTCTGCTATGGGTGATTCTCTTCACACAGCCTCATTTAGACTCACTGTATTCGGCATTTTGACCCCTGTTCCCCCGTGTGCACCTGTCTTAGGTTGAGTTCTCCAAAAGCAGAAATTAAATGCAAACTGCCTGTTTGAAGGTGACTAGGGGGTGCTGAGCAAGTACTGAACGAGGGAGGCTGTGGGAAACCTCTCAGCGGCCTGCGTCCACACGTCCATGGCTCTCCCGTGTGCTGCCCCTTGAGCGTTAGGAGCGCTGCCCCCATGCAGAGGGAAGCTTGCTCAAGCAGCACAGATGCTGAAGCCCCCGGTAGCAGGAGGAGCGGCTGAGTACTCTAAGAGCACACTGGCCCTCGGTCAGCCAGGGGAACGGGGCTCAGCCAGTAAGAATGCAAAACCAGTAGTGAAACAGCTGACGTCAGGTCCCTTTCCTCAGGAGACGCTAAGGAGAGCAGAGGCTCTGGGTCACGGGGAGTAGAAGGCAGAATGGGCACTTGGCCTCTCACCAGCAAAGGCACCAGGTCCATCTCCCCAACCCCAGCCGACACTCCATCCACAGTGGTGGTCATTCTGCCCATTTGGGAAAGGAGCCTGTGCCAGTCTCCCTTGGGGTGGGTGCCCTGGCAGCTTGCATGCCTGCCAACCTGGTGAGGATGGAGACTGCCCTCTACCCTGTGCAACTGGGCCACAGGAGAGAGAACTGAGGTTCTGCTAGGTCTTTCCTTCCCAGGGTTTGGGCTCAGTTGGCATTTCTTTTACAGAAAGAAAGGTATGGTTAATTTAGCATTCTTTCTCTCCATCTAAGTGCTTTATTTTGGAATAGTTGTATATTCGCAAGAAGTTACAGAAATAGTTCCCAGTAGTTCTGTGTTTGGTGCCATTCCCTAGCGTCTGCCTGTGGGAAGAGTCCCATACCTGATACAGACAGACAATGGCAGCGTTCTCCACCGAGCCACAGAGGCCTCTCGCATCTGTGTGCATGAAAAGTCAGTAGCCTTAACAATCCATCCCTCCAGTTCTGTGAGGCCATTGCCTCAGCTCTGTGTGCCCAAGTTGGAGGCCATCTTGTCAGAGAGACAGGTGTGTGCTTCTACACTGGGAGTGCAGAGAAAGGCTGGGGATGCTCACTGGCCTTCGCCAGTGTCCACCAGTGGGTATTCAGCCATGGTCCCTGTCAGTGTGTGCTGCTGGAGCAAGCACCACAGATGGGGGAGCCCCAAAGGAAGTGACTAGCCCCTCACACGCTTCTCCTCCTGACTTATGGGTACCATACTCTGGCAAGGGCCTCAGTGCCATGCACTTTCTTCACCTTTGGGCTGGGCTCTAGCATCTGAATTGGAGGAACACCGTTCAGGGTGCCTTCACCAGGGGCTGCTCCGTGTCTACCGCTCCCTGTCACAGTCAGCTCGGGCTAATCGAAGGCAAAAAGCAAGACTTAGCCAGTGTACCGCCTGCTCCAGCTGTTTCTAAGTTGCTAAACATCTCTGGGTCTCCACTGCTGCGCCGACTGACCTGGAAACCCAGAGTCCGTGCTCCCCAATCCCACAGGCCTCCCCCTCCCCGTGTCCTCACCCTCCTGTCCTGCCCTCACGTAGGCATGTAGGAAAGCAAGCGCCTGCACCAGTCAATCTCACTCCCACTTTGGGGAGCAAACGAGGTGGGGCGAAGTCTGTAGACGTTTTATGCTTCAGAGTTTTGCCTAGAGCCATCCTGTTTATTTTCAACCCTGGAGGAGCACATTTGAGATTCTGATGTGTGCAGATAGCCTGAGCTGTGAGGAGAGTGAGCCTGTGGGTTGCTCCTTCAGCGCGCACACGCTCACCCTGCACCAGCTCACACACAGTTTGGCAAAGGGCACCTCAGATGACACGCTGCACCCCAGTTAACAGCAGGGCGGGGAAGCCCAGATAAGGACCCAAGGCCCTCTGCTGGGATCCTTTGTCTGCATTTAAGCCAACAGGCCGCCTGCCTCCGTCTTTCCCCATTCCCATTGCCCTAGAACGAGGCAAGGAACAAAGCGGCCCAGCCATGCTTTTGCTGCATCTGAAATAAGCACACATTTCCCTTCTAAGTCTTTATTGATTATTGGAACAAAAGTGGACGACAGAGAACTTGGTGGAAATCTGGTAAGTAACCAGAAGTGGGGCTCTTAGAAAATTAGGAGAAACACTAAGAGAAGCCGCTGTCCTGGGTCTCACTCTGGCATTAAGAAGCTGGCTCTTTCTTGGCTCCTCTGGCAGACCTTCTCCCAGAGGCCAAAGCACCCACTCCTTGTCTGAAGCTGGACACACAAAGCCCCTGCTGGCCTGGCCTAGGCACTGAGCCATGCTTACAGAACGACTGGGCTTGGGGTCAAGGCTGCGTGGGAGCTTCATGTAGGCCGAGGCTGGAGAGCATTCTCAGCATATGGGTAGGGCAGCCTAGGGCTCTCCCAGCACGGAGATGTCAGAGTGGCTGTGTGGCCATTTCCCCTGCCTTTCCCTGTCCTGTGTACTGTTTAACATTCCTCCTAAGAAAATGGTCGTTACGTAGTTCAACCTCGCAGCTCCCTTGGCAGCAAACCACACACATAGGTCTTGGACCCTTACCGTTCCTTCATCCTGTGCTTCCTTGTTAATGGGGAACTCGCCCCCACTGTTGTATAGTTTCACACACACAGTGGCCAGCAGAGCTGCCTTTCTGTGCTCCCTGTACTGGGCTGCATTTCTCCTGGCCTCTGTCCTTCTCTGTCCTCCCATTCCCTCAGCCAGATGTGCCCCTGGCCCCGAGCTGTGGCTTAGAAGCACTGGAAACATGAGGTTTTTTCCCTGCGCTCTGTGTTCTGCAGGAACACTGGCCGAGGTGGGAAATGAAAGGAATGCCAGCGGCCAGTGACACTTCATTCAGGGTGATGGTGGCGCAAGGAGCAGGAAGGGAGCAGCATGGGGAAAGGCTTGCGGGTGGCGGCTGTGGAAATCTTGAAGAGTCTGCTGTGCAGATTTGCTACTCGGAATCTGAGAAACCTGTCTCTATCCTTCTCCCTGGACCCCCAAGAGGAAAGGCCCAGTTGTCCTGGGGGGCTCATCCTGTTAGAGGGTCGTAGCTGGGAGGATGCCAGTGGCAGCTGGGAGGATGCGTGCACCCTCAGGGCAGGCCACCATTCGTCCCCTTCCCTTCCTCAGACAGCCATGCCTAAGAGCCAGTTAGGGTTTAACCTCTCTAAAGGCTTGCCTAAGTTGCTCAGGGTCCAGTCCCAGCAGGAGCAGCAGTGGGACATAGAGGAAGCAGTTCGGGAGAGGCCTGTGAGGGTGCAGGGACCAGGCCTCATTCACATGTGCCAGTGTCTTGGCCTTCCATGTACAGCCAGGCCACCTCCGCTGCGCGAACTCCACAGTAACCTCGGGTAGAGAGAGTAGCGAGTGTGCCAGCTGCTCCATTTCACCCTGCTGCCCGTGTTAAGGGGTTTTAGTTCCCATGCGTGAGTTAGGCTTAGTTGTGTTATAGCTAGTAGCTGAAAAGGCCAGCAAGCAGAAGCCTTGCTCTGACTGGAAACTCATCCGACTCTATGCAGAGTGAGCAGAGACCTTCTGGCCCTAGACGGCGTTAGAGTGAAGAGCGGAGGCCTTCAGGCTCTAGCTGGAGACCTTCCGCATGGCAGGAACAGAGGCAGGACACTGCACGGATAGCTCGTCACATCTGCCGCCCAGGCCAGACTTCCTGCCTTTACCCTATTCCTGAGCTCTGCTGTCCTGAGAATTCTCATGTGTGGAGGCTTTTCTCCAGGATTCCATTTGGGGAGCACACTGGTGCCATTTCTGTGGCTTCTTGCATTCCTGGTGGGGCAGAGGCCAGACTGGGCACGGGTCAACTCCTACCTCCTAGCTCGGCTTTTCTCGCTTAGGTAGTCTTCAGTGTCCTTGAGCCTTCAGAACTGAAGGCTTAAACTTAGAGTCGCTGAAACTTAGAGTTTCTTTGGCTCCCTGTCCAGTTGTGTGTCAGAGTAGGGAGGGCGCCATAGTCAGAGAAGGGCTTGAGTTAGCCTCATGACCTGTTTGTGTGCTCCCTGCTTGGGCGCTGGGCTGGCCAAGGGCAGCTCTGGCTCACCACCTGCCATGTGTGTGGATGGAGGCTGCATTAGGACCCCCCAGTCTCTGGGCACAGAGCAGAGCCCAGGCTTTACTGATGTCTATGTGCTCTGCTGGGGAGTTCCGAAAGGCCAGGTCCCGGCTGTTTGTCCCCAACTAAGGGAGAAATAGCTGGAAGCTTAGGACACTTCAAACAGAATCCTCTGAGGAGGAGGCGGGGCGGCAGCCTAGTGTTCCCCAGCCAGTGGAGAGACTTCCTAAGAAGAGGCAGCCAAGGGCTTCTGCTTCGGGAGGCAGAACAGATTTGATGATGAAGGTGATTGGAACATTATTGCTGCCTTGTTAACGAGGCTTCCAGCTTCCCAGGCCCATGTTTAGTGGGAGCTTCTGGCACAGCCGCTTGCATGGGGCCTCTTAGGTTAATTACAAATCCTGTTAAAGAAGGAAGTCATTTGTTTTAAAGGAGTACAAACATCAGTTTGCTGTGAACTGTCGGTGTGTGTGTCCACTCTTTGAAGGGAACCTGGGTCTTTCTGTCCACGTGGCTCTGCTCATTTTGTGTTCTCTGCCTTTCTTTGTGATGTGAGCCACATCCATCATGCTCCATAGACTGGCTTTTACTGTTTGACTTGCTTATGAGTAAAGCCAGAATGAAGTCCCTCGTGTAGTCATCTTGCGTATAGAATTCTTTCAGAATTTCTCAAACTTAGTTCCTCACCAATACTTCACATTTTCTAAATCCTCCCATTATATCTCTTTAAAGTATCTACTTGGTTGTCACAGAAACAGCGTTTTTACTTGTTGCATTACTTTTGGAACATTTTTTTAATGATTTTATTTTATGTGTGAGGGTGTCAGATCCCTTGGAATTGGTGGTACAGACAGTTGTGAGCTGCCATGTGGGTGCTGGGAATTGAACGCTGGTCCATTTGGAAGAGCAGACAGTGCTCTTAACCACTGAGCCATCTCTCCAGCCCCCTTTTGGAATATTTAATTACATTTTCTTTTTCTCTTCCTCCCTGTGGGATAGGGATGGGGCTGGAGAGAACAGGTGCTAGACACGTAACTCTACTGCTAACTGTGGTCGTAGCCCTGCATTTCCTTTATTTACTTACTCAAGGTTAGAAATGATCTTGATATAGCCCAAGCTGGCCTCAGATCCTAAAACCCCCTGTTCACCCCCCAAGCCCTGAGGTGGTGGGTGTGCCCCAAACCCCTGCCCCGGTTTCTTATTTTCACCCACGAATGTGAGCACCATTTACAGATTCCCGGCTCTCTTGATGAGCACAGCCCTCACTGTGGGTGCTGCACAGAAAGCTGTGGCCGAGAGCCTTGCAAGGGCCTGTCAGTGGCTGGTGGGGACGTGGTGTGACGTTAGCGAATCTGCAGGTCAGTGAGGCGAAGGTGGCCACACACTTACGGGCTCACAGTGGCCAGGAGCTACGCAGCAGACTCCAGCGCACTGTGGCCCGTGACCCGTCCGTTTCCTGGGCACCAAGTCTGTCAGGTGCGCAGCAGCCTGCCATCCTCCCCTCTACCCTGCTGGAGCTGTCCCGGAGCTCTTGCCAGGAAGCCCCTCCCTCTCAAGGGTGGAGGGATGTCCTGAGGGAGAAGCCCCCCAGCTGTGTCCAGGAAGCAAGCTATTGTTCACAGGGCGTTGTGAACAGGTTCTGCCCTTCCCTCTGGTTTATCTCTAAAGGACCTGGCGTTTAACTTGTTTTTAGGTGGAATTCTGTTTATTTTTGAATGGGATGAATGTACATCACGGCAGCCTTTCTAAACACAGTACGCTGAATGGGGGGGGAGGGTTGGACAGCTCCCCTGGCATGTGCAGTTTCCGAAGACTGCAGAAGACTACAGATGTTTCCCAGGGCAAGAAGGATGGCATCTGGTCAGGTAGGCTACAGAGCAGGAACCAGGTGAGGATTCCATTCCAGCCCATGTTTCGAAGGACTGGGCTAAGGAGCCCCTTAGGACTAACTTCCTGCTCCGGCCTGAGAAGGCCCAGGCCAAAGCCTCCCAAGACAATGCAGACAGACCCACCTCTGAGGGAGGACCCACAGAATCTTGTCTTCTAGGGTGATGTCATTAGGAATTACACCAGAACACAAGCCTCATGTACACTGTTCGGAAAAGCACAGGCTGTTCTCAGGCTTAGAGAACAGTTTAGACTTTCCCAGCAGCCTTTGAGGAAACTGGAGTTCAGGGAAGGAAATAGCGGGGCATTCTGGTTCATGCCCTGAATCCTGGCACTGGGCAAACTAAAAGGAGAATCTTGGTGACCCAGCTCAGGGGAACAAGAAAAGGGAAAAAGAGTCATCGCCCATAACAGTGACCCACACCTGAGGAATTTCCACACCTTTGGAAGTGTGTTAAAGCTTGGAGAAGTTGATGGTTTCTCCAAGATTCTGCCCATGAATGGAGAGAACAGATTTTGAACTCAGGATTTTATCCTGAAGTCTGCTCTTCCCACACCTGATTGCTGCCTTTAGTGATATCCATCTGCCATATTTGAAATTCTGCCCTGAGCTTTCACAGAGCACAGACTAGCCCAGAGTAAGCTGGACACTGGAAGTTAGTGGATACTAATCAGTCAGAGCCATAGAGTGTAAGCTCTGGGAGCATGGACGTCTCTGGGGGGCTGTGAGAAGGAAGAGGGCCGTGCCAGTGGTCAGTCCCTGGATCTGCTAGCAACTGAGTGTGCAGGGCTGGAGCACGGCCTGCTGAAGCAGGGGAAGGCTAGCCCAGCAAGATTTTAGCAGGCCACACCTGCGTCTTGCTCCTTCCATATGGCAGGAATGTTTACACTTTTTTGTTTTTGTTTTTCAAGAGAGTTTCTCTGTGTAGCCTTGGCTATCCTGAACCCACTTTGCAGACGGTCTCTGCCTCTGCCGGGATTAGAGGTCTGTCCCTCTGTGCTCAGTTTGGGGGGGAGTGTTTGAGGCCCTGGGCCTGTTGATTTCAGGCCGTCAGGGATATATGGCTGTGCTCTGCTGGCTAGGTGTTCCTGTGTGCTGCCTTTTCTGCTCACGTCACTCCCGGTGCAGGGATCAGCTCTCTGGCATGTGGTGGGCGTGACCCACTTCCCAGGTTCCCCTCCTTCGAGAGCTCCAGTAGTTGAGTTTTCAAACTGCAGGGCCTGGGATTTGCCTGGTTCCAGAACGGAGACAACACCACCCAGCACAGAAGCTGTGAGGAGCCCTCAGCCTGAGCTGTGTGCAGGGGAGGATGGGAGGGGACACAGCTTCCCACACCTTTTTCTGTGCGGCCTCCTCTGGGCGTGGCTTTGGTTATGGCACGTTGAGCAGAGTTCTTTACAGAAAAAAAGCAAACCCTTGTTAGGTATATAATTTGATATTTTCTAAAAGATTGGCTCCTGAAACATTTTTTGCAGATTTTATTCCACAGAATTCTATATTTGTACTAGTTTAAACTACAGAAACTTGAGTGATCAGGACAGAGAATGCTGGTGCCCAGGACTCAGGCTGGACTCTGTGGTTGCCATTTCACTCAGCCTGCTAAGCATCTTATCCCCTTCATCCATTTAGCAAGACATGTTATTTTTGGCGTGTCTCTGGGTAAGTTGCAGGCATAAGTACATTTCCTCCCTGAGCTTAAAAGGCTGTGTCATTAACTGGAGTTGAATACTTGTTTAGAGTTTGGCCGGGAAAGCGGGGGTGGTGATACATCCTCGAAGACGTGCTTAGATGGCAGATGTCATTGCATAAGCTTTGACAGACACCTACGTTGTATAATCCCAAATTCCATTAGGACACAGAAGATTACTGTGATCCCAAAATGTTCTCTCCTGCCCTTGCCAGGCAGGTCCTACCCAACCCCACCAAGAGCCTCCCCAGGCACCTACTCCTCCGGCATTTTCTTTGGCAGTTGTTTGCCTGATCTATTGCTTCATCTAAACAGTTAGATGTTTCACAGTGCCGGGTGTGCCCTTGTGTGTGAGCTGAAGGCTTTAGTAGGAAAATAAGGTTCGGGGTTGGTCAGCTTCCTTTCTCCAACTTCTTCCTGTGCAGTAGTAATTAGGGGTGGTGCGCTGAGGAGGCCTCGGAGGTTGATGGATGTGATGGAGCGCTGGCTCTTGGTTGTACGCGTGCTGTGATCTGACCACCTATACTACAAGCAGCTGTTTGCCTGTAGGCCTGAGGGGCAGGCGGACACCATACCCACCCCATCAATGCCCCACCCCCTTACCCTGGCCTCAGCGCTCAGGGGCCAGGCCTGAGTTGCTGCTGCTGCTTCTCCGGCCTCTCTTTAGTCACAGCACACACAGAACAGGACTGAGGAAGGCCTGGAGAGTGCAGGTGACAGCAGGAGCAGGGTCCCCAGCCAGTGGGTGCCTGTGCCCCACCTCAGGCAGCGTGACTTGTCTTGTGCCCCTCCTACATGTGCCAAACACTGAAGCACAAACTGGACCAGCACCCAAAAGTGAAGTCCCATTAATCTTTTAGATAGCTGTCCCACTTTCCAAAGCCAGTGCCTGGCACACCACCCAGAGTTATGTGGCGAGCAATAATAAAGTTAATTGGAATCTAGGTCTCCCAGCTTTTCTCTCTTTCAGCAGTTTCCTGGGACTTTGAGTCAAAGGCTGCTTTCAGAGGGGGCTGTCCAGACAGGAGGAGGCCACTTGGCAACGGTTACTTGTCCCACGTGGCTTCCCCCATCATGCCCTGCCATAGCCACATATTTCCAGTATGCTTCCCTGGTACTGTGCCGGAAGCAGCTTAGGGAATCAAAGGCCCCTTTGGCTTACAGTTGGAGGGTGCAGTCCGCCACTGCAGGGCGAGCGTGGTGGCGGCGGTCCCCACACCGCTCCAGTCAGGAGACGGAGACAGGCTCCTGCTCAGGCCGCTTTTCTCCTTGTTGAGTCCAGCCCAGCCCATGGGGTGTCTCCGGCCACATTCAGGGGCGTCTTTTCACTTAAACCTCTCTGAAAACATTCTCACCGAAATGCCCAGAAGTGTGTCTGACGTGATTCCAAATCCAGTCAGACTGGCAGAGAACTTATCCATCACAAGCCTCCCCTGGGTGGGGAAGGACCCAGTTGGCGGCTGTGGGATTGGAGGCACTCCGAGGCTGTAGGAGCCGGCACCTGCAGTCCAGAGCCGCAGCCCAAGCAGTAGGGAGACACAGCCGAGGCCTGGGCACGCTTGGCTTCCCTCTCTGCCAGGCTGCCCCTCTGTCTGGAGCATCACAGAGAGCAGGCTCTTGTTGGGCAGGACAAAGCACTTTGGAGGTGAAACAGCTCTGTTGTCCCTTGGCCAGGAAGAAAGGGCACGTTAAGAAAAGGCAAGCAAAGAGGGAAAGGAAACTGCAGTGGGGGCTACCACAGCAAATATGGTATCGGTCTTCGTGCCCCCTGTGATGAGACAAATTAAGCTGAGACTAACTGCTTTGAGGAGAATTGCCATTGTTCCTGGAGCTGCCTGTCTGGCCTGCCTGAGAAGAGCCCTCAGCCCACCAGCAGGTCTTCATTATTCCCCGCCACTGAGCGCCCTCCCTCCACTACCTCTCCACGCCATCCTGGCCTCTTCTAAAAGCCCTTGACAAGATTAGAAAACCAGGGCAAATAATTTACTTCAATCCATCTTTGTCTTTCCTGGAGCTTTATGCAACTCAGTCTGGAAGGGGAATAAAAAAACAGTGTAGCCCTCGGCCAGTGACCCTTCTTCAGAGATAGAATCAAAGCCCACTTAAGGCTGAGCATCTGTCTCCTCTGAGAGGCCATGGAGCAGATGCACAGAGACCGGGAGTTTCTCGTGTGTCTCCTGATCGGGAGCGTCGCTGTCAGCATCTTCAGGGTGTACAAATGACAGGACGGGGTGAGCCTCTGGCGAGCTGAAAGTCTGTTGTGGATCCTCAGCACCTCGCACCCCCAGAAAACACTGTCAGGTCCTGCCCAGGAGCAGGCGAGGCTGCTGGAGCACTTAAGAATCTGCCAAGGAGTGGCACTTCAGAGTCCTCCCTGGGTGGGGGCCGCTGTGCCTGCCCCACCATGGGCTGAGGCTCTGCCAGACTGGCGAAGCGCAGGGCAGGATGTAGAAGCAAGGGGAGGAACACCACAGAATCCAGACATACCCGGAAGCGCCACCGTGGCCACCCTCTCTGCTTTCTCCTTTGTATGAGAGGGAGGCACGTTTTCAGTGTCCGTCCTGGTGAGAGCACTGAATAGCAGTTGTCACAGCTAACCCCCAGACCTGAGTGTCACGAGGACACCAGGGTCAGATCTAAAGCTCTGAAACTGGCCTTCCCCCTTGATGGATCTCAGCAGCACTCGGACACACCATTCAAGCTGCCAAAGCAGCGTGGCCAGACAGGTTTCTGAGTGAGTTTAAGTGCAGGGTAGAGGGGCAGAGGCGGCTGTCTCCGGCTCTATAGGACAGCCCTGAGGACACAGGCACGCATCTGACCACTGGGGATCCTAGGTTTGCAGGGCCAGCTCCCCAGGCAACAGGAAGGAGTAAGAGATGCCAGAAGTCAGCGCTGCAGCTCTCCAGAAACATCACCTGAAACAGGAGGAGGAAGGCAGCTCCCTTCTTCCGTATAGAGCCCCTGCTTTAGGCACCCACCGAAATGGTACCTGTTGTCTTGGTTGCGCCCTTCCAAATGGGAGCCTCTGGACACAGTGTTTTCTAAAAAGGAAGTTTCCCATAGGCCTAGAGCAGGAGTGCCCTGGCCTCCAGGGTGCCCAGGGAACTGCCTGCACCTCGCACACTTCCTGCCACACGCAACACTGCTCAGAACCCGGGGAGGCTTTCCATCCATTCCGCAGCGGCTGGGTGGGCCCACCTCCCGTGTGCAGCTGCAGGCATCCAGGATGCTGGGAGCGCTGAGCAGTCGTAGCCAGTGTTTGTTCTGGTACAGTCGGGGAGCGCATGTCACACAGCCCAGTAGGGGAGCCATCTGAGCAGAAGCACTCTGAATACCGATGAAATGGATTGTTTCTGAGTTTTTGTTTTCCAAGCCAGGGTTTCTCTGTGTACCTGTGGCCGTCCTGAAACTCCCTATGTAGACCAGGCTGGCCTCGAACTCACTGTGATCTGCTGCCTCTGCCTCCCTGGGCCACAAGCTGGCAGAGGACTGGAATGTCCTTTGGGTCCTCTGCACACTGGACACTTCAGCTTGACCTGGCTGAGGCAGCTGGCAGAACAGTGAAATGTTTGGGCAAAGCCTCCTGGCAGTGTCCACCAGCATAGGTAGGCTGTGGAAATCCTGGCTTGTGCTGGCCTCCAGGCACATGTGGGTGGTTCTGGGCACCAGCAGCACTCGTGTCAAATGGCCCTCTGGGGAATCTCAGGAATGCAGGCCCTTCTCCCCTGTGTAGGGAAAATCTCCCCACCTTGAGCACCTATCTCTTCCTACAGATATCTAGAAAGGGAAGAGGAAGGCAGAGGAGCAGGATTTATTGAGTACCAGCTCTCTGCCCTGCTTTGAGGATCAGGAAACACAAGTTTTGAGAACTGGCCCTGAAGAATCCTGGGCTGGGCTGGCCTGGGCTAGGTCAGCCTCTCCAGGGAGAGAGGGCGCGGTCTGGAGGAGGCAGATTGCAGAGAAGCTCTAAGTCTGTGGAAAGACAGAAGTCACGAGTAGACATTGTGAGTTGGTGAGCAGCATTTTGGGCAGCCTGGAACAGAACTGGCTGCAGATGGGAAGAGGGATTCTGTGACCCTCTGCTGGCTCCGGCCCCGCACCCCCACCCCACCCCCGCGTACACGTGGGTGTACAGGTGGGTACACTCGTGTAAGAGCAGCAGGCCTCGCTTGCAAACGTGGAGGGCCTCACCTTCCACCTTCTTTAACCCAGGGTCTCCTGTTTGCCACTGCAGCAAAGCTAGCTGGCTTTAGGGGTTCTCTTCCCTCTCCCTCCCATCTCACAGTCCGTGCTCAGGTTATAGACGCAGCTGCCACGTCGGTCTTCATGTGTGTTTGGGGGATCCTCACAGAAAGCCACACACCTGCATGGCAAGCACTACCCACTGAGCCACCTCCCCAGACCATGCTGCTAGCTCTGCCGTGTGGTGTGTGCCAAGCCCTCAGCAACCCATTCATGTGCTTGTAAATGTGTCTAAAGACACACATGGAGCAGAACCCAGTTCTGGCAGTGAGAACACACCCATAGATGCGCCAGGGGACCGTGAACTGTGAAAAGGCCCCGTAAGGTGGTTAGTGGAGAAAGCAATATACGTGGAATGTGTGTGGTGGCAGGGTGGGGCTCTTCTTGTGTTTGCCTGTCTCTGAGGTGTGACCTGAGAGGCTGGGAGAGCAGGGAAGTGGGAGGCAAACACTCGGACACTGCTCTCTGACCACTCCTTTGTAGTGTCTGACTAGTAACATGTACGCAAAGAAGTATAGCCAGGGGCAGTGGCACGCTCAGGAGGCAGAGGCAGGCGGATCTCTGTGAGTTCCAGGCCAGCCTGGTCTACAGAGCGAGTCCAGGACAGCCAAGGCCACACACAGAAACCCTGTCTCAAAAGACCAACAACAACCAAACAAAAAAAGTATACTTTGAGGACCAGGCATAGTGGTAGAGGCATTGTTAGGTAGAGGCAGGAGGATCTCTGAATTCTAGGCCAGTCTGGTCTCTATAGTGAGTTCCAAGCCAGCCAAGGCTACACAGTAAGATCCTGTCTCAGAAACAAACAACAAAAGAACATAAGTCAAGATATTTTTTGCGTAGGTTGGAAGATGGTTCAACATTTAAGGGCACTGCTGCGGGCAGAGGACCTTTGGTGTGATGGCCAGCACCCATGGAGTGGCTCATGACCATCGGTGACTCCAGTTCCGGGGGATGCTGTGCCCTCTGCTGGCCTCCACAGGCACCAGGCACATCTGTGGCGCTTCGCCATAATTGCAGCCAAAACACCAGACACATAAAAATACTTTTTGAGCTTCAAATTTAGGCTTTAGTAAGCTGGAGTCTTCGGTGGGCCCAGCTGACTCTGATTGAGCATCTACCGAGAGCTGTGTCACACACCCTAGCTGCTGTGAGGGCATGGTAGATGTTAATCCACACAGTCCTTCGTGGGAGGCGCACTCATCCAGTCTGTACCTCAGAGGAGGCAGGTCTTTCCTGCCTGTCTGGCTCACTCCTTGTCCTGCAGCACCTGAAATGAGCAGAGCTGAAGAAAGGGGCACACACACGGGGGTGACTGTTTCCTGCCAGGCGCTGCGCAGACCAGCCTGCAGCCACTTCTCAAGCAGAGGCACCCTGCCCCGGCTGCTGCCCTCTCTTGTGTCCCTGTGCACTGGCTGAGCTCTGCAGCTGAGCTGGCTTCGGGGAGTGTGGGGCACTTACCCTATGCTCTTCTGGTGTCAGCTGCGCGCCCTGTGTGCCAGCTGGAGGCCAGCTGGGAGTTGTTTTTCTGATTGTCAGGCCCAGGCTCCTTACTTGCACTTAGGGGAAAAAAACATCCAAGCCCTGGTACAAAAGGTCCCTCTTTTCATGGCTTTGGAAGAAGCTGTGAATGAGCTCATTATCACTGCGGCCCAAGAAGGGGGACAGGCAGTCCCCGCCTGGCTGTCTAGACCTATCCCCGGCCACACATACTGGACCGAGGGGCAGATGGGGCAGCTTGGCTCCAGCCCACCGTAACCAAAGCCAGGTGCCGAGACAGGTGGTCCATGCCAGGGCCCAAGCTAAAGGCATGTGGATGCTTTGAGGCTAGCTGTCTCTGCTGTGGGCCAGAGGAAGGGCAATGCTGATGGCGCCCTCTTTCCGCCCACTAAGCGCAAAGCTCCGTCTGCCCTCCCAGCTGCAAAGGGGTCTCCTCCCCCCAGCTTCAGGAGCCTCCTCTGTGCAGGTGGTCTACCTGCCCCCACCCCTCAGGGCTGGCAGTAGCGACCACCACCCGTCTGTACTGTGCTCACAGTCTGCCAAGCGTGGCTCCAGGCGCTTTTTGGATAACGCAAGAGCAAAGCTGTCACTGTCCTCTCAGGGACCTAAGTTCTAAGGTGAGCAGTGACAGGTGCAGAGCTTCTGGAGTCCTGCAGAATGACTCCCCACCCCTTCCTGAGTTAGACCCAGGGAGGACAGCCAGGTGGCCCTGGCCTCGAGCTGGCAGCGCTGACCCCAAGATGACCCCTCTCCTATTCTTCTGTTTCAGATTGAGAAAATCATGAGCTCGATCGGAGAAGGGATTGACTTTTCTCAGGAACAGCACAAGCTCTCAGGTACTGTACTAGGCCCCATCCTGGGGCCTTTCTGCCTCTGGCAACCTTGGGTCCTCCTCTGTTCCAAGACACTCGCTGGTGGGAGAAGTGGACAACCTAGGCCGCGTGCTGCTCTGGGCCTGTACTTTCAGGGCAAGGACTACGTTTTGGAGGGAAGTCTGGGGGTTGAACCTGAGGCTGCTCATTAGGAAAGGGGTGTGCTGTTGAGTGGTTGTCAGTCATTCATCATGATTGTTCATCGGAGTGGCGCAAACTGGACTCGTTTCCACACCGGCCCTCAGTTCCCAAGGTGGCTCCGGCACCAGCTGGCCATGGAAACACGCCCCTTGTTTGCCTTGTTTACAGCAGGAGAGTGTGGGGCTACACAGGTGTCCTCTCTGTGAGTGAAGTTGAGGCCTTCTGAAGCGGGGTGGGGGGAGTTCTAGTTCCCTAAGCCATCTGCCGATATTACCCAGATCAACCCCGTTTCGGTCAGTCTTTTCATCCAAGCCATTAGAGTGGTCTGACTCGGTTTCCTTTTTTGTAAAATGGGCCATCGTGCCCGATTTCCTTCTTGGGAGACATGGCCTTAAAGTGCCTCATGGCCCCTGTAGAGTCCTGATTCCAGCCCCAGAACTATGGCTTCCAGGAGGAGGCCCAGCCTTCCTTCCTCATCAGTGTGCCCCCTCTCCCAGGGTGGGGTTCCACCTCCTTCCATGCTGGCCCAGCAGCCTCCCTTGTGGCCCTGCCAAGGTGCCTGATGGAGGAGGGTGCTGTGTGCAGCCTTGCTGAGCAGAGCCTGGCCTCTGGAGACATTGCCCTGAGTTCAAGTCACAGTCCTAGATACAGACTTCAGGGAAACTTGTTTCATCACTGAGCGCCAAGCTCCCACCTGAGAGCCCTCACAAGCTCCTGAGTGAAAGGAGGCCAGCACCTGCAGCAGCCACCCATTCCTGTCTGAGAACAGGGCACCTGCTCCTGCCTTGGCTCCCTCTGCATTCAGCCTTGCTTCCTGGCACCTCCTTTCCTGTGGCCCCGTTTCTGGGTCCTAGCTGTGGGTCTGAGCTCAGATCCATCCTTGTCAATCTTGGATGACTGCTGGAGCTTTCCCAGCTGAGACCCCATGGCTCCCTCTCCAGACCACTGCTTCTGCTCTGCCCAGTGGCGGCTGCTCTGGTGCTCCTCTGGCCTGCACAGGTGTTTCCAAGGGTTGGGTCTTCATAGAGAACATGTGTTTGTGACAGACCCGTGCCACGTTCAAAGTGGGCACCGAGAGCTTTGAGCTTAGGGTGGCTACCTTCTGCTCTCCTGTACCGTGTCTTAGGATCAGGAGCCTAAGCCACCATCATATGCCAGGAGGCTGGAGTCAGCAGACCACTCCGTCTGGATCTAGTCAGCCCTCCTGGGGAGAGCCTTGCCCTCTCTCCCACCATGGGGTGGCAAGAGGCCTTCTCTACACTCTGGCTGTCCTGACCCCAGCACCTGGTCTTGTGTGCATGCTCACTTTGCTGAGCCACCTTCTACACCGTAGCTTAGGGACAACCAGGGCAGCAGAGATGTGTGCCATGACATGGAAGGAGGCCCAGGGTAATGGGGACTGCACCACTGCCTGCTCAGAAGCCTGGACAGGCTGGCTCGGGCCAAAGCAGAGTGCATTTTGAGTAGTCAGCATCAGAGTGTGTAGGGGTCAGCTGTCAGAGGGTCAAGGAGGAGGCTCAGCCCCTGGCAGCAGCTGCTCGGAATGCCCGACTGTGCTCAGGGTTCTCTCCCGAAGGGCAGGACCGCAGCACTGGGGCTAGATCCCCAGATCCCCAGAAACAAGTCTCACAGCTGCTTCGTGCCTCTGCCAACCACCAGGCACCCATCCCCCTGACCGCCCTGGAGCCTCTGAGCAGAGGCCTCTGTCGGAAGGCTCTCCTCTGCCTGCACTCTACCGTCCCTGTGGAGCAGCTGCTGAGGGTGGTCTCCTGGGGCCTGGGCTCTCAGGACACGATGCCCGTACATGACCTACCGAGACAGCAGGTGCCTCCGCATGTTTACGGGGGATGTGTGGAGCCTGTGTGTCTGTGGCCTTCGCTGTCCCTCCCTGGCTGCACTTGCAGTTGGTCAGGTGTCCCCTGGGCTGGCCGTTGCTGAGTGTCCTGCCCTCGGGCTCCGCTTCTCCCTGGGCCTGTGTGCTCATCTAAGGCACACCAGGGGCAGTCGCCGTGGTTTGCTGTCTCTGTGCTGAATAGGACAGTGTTTCCTGAAGTAGCAATCGGGGGTCACTGAGCTGTGGACTGTGTTGCCCTTTGGTTCCTTCCCCTGGCTTTTCTTGGAACTGCCAGCCCAAGTTACGGGCACGATTCATCTGTGCCCTCCAAGAGGTTTCCAGCCCCCGAGCTGGAGATGCTGCTGCCGGCCCCTTGGTGTCTGTGTCTGCCTTGCCTGCATCGCTCCCAGGAAACCTGCCCTCTTGCTCTGCCTCCCCCAGCAGCAGCAGCTTCTGTTCCAGTGTCCGATCCCTGATGTATTTTCCTGAGCATGGAAGGGGGAAGGGTGGGAGGGGAGGAAGGGGAGGGCCAGACACGAGAGTGAGCAAGGACTGTGGCGCTGGCAGCCGGCAGCCAGCAGCGTGGAGCCACAGAGCCTTTAGACAAAGCATTCCGCTGCGGCTCCGTGAGCGCGCGCATCCACCGGCAGCAGGCTGGACCACAGCTGTCCAGCGCTGGGATTACAAGCAGGAATGAATCAGCAGCCAGGCTACACAAGCTCATGAGCATTCAGGAGCCTGCTGCGTAGTTTCCTGGAGCCGACCTCCCATTCAAGGGCAAGTCTGGGAGCCCCCGGACCTGGCGTTTTGGAGCACTGCTACAGCCTGCATCCAGAGACTCCCGGTCACCACCCACCATCTGTTCTTCGGGGGACAGGAGAGGACTGGAGGCTGCCACAGTTGGTCAGCAGGGTCCCTCGGACAAGCAAGTTGGCATTGCCCTGCCTTGAAGGGCAGAGCCCGCCAGTGACGGCAGGATGGCTTCCACCGTGTCACAGAAGACTCCCTGGGAGGTGATGCCCCTGTAGGGGCTTTTTCTCTCTCTGCCTTGCACCTCTCTTCTCTTCCCCTTCCTTACCCTCCTCTTACCTGTTCTTGCTACAAGAACCAAGGAAGTAAGGTGGGCACCTGGCTGAGACCACCTGAGGGCCACCGGGAAGGACTGAACTTTTGTCTTCCCTGCACTGCCACGGTCCTGCCCTGGCCGTAGAGCACGGTGAGCAGGCTCTCCTCCTGCCTGTGCATCTGGAGAGACCGTGGGCCAGAGAGCCTGGGAAGAAAGCTGTGTGCTGCCCGGCCGGAGCGCAGCGCACCGTGAATAGGCAAGCTGCCGGCGCCGACGGACAGGCGCTTCCTCTTTTCCTTCTGCTTGGCTTTTGTCTTCTTTGACCAAGAACCGAACAGCCCAACTGCTGTCCCTTCAGCAGGCAGGCAGGTCACAGGAACCACCTCTGAAGACAGGGAGAATGAACACCATGCTCCTGGAAGCCAACCCGGGCCAGGAAGGCAGCGCCTTGGTACAGGAGGCACCCCGCTGGCCAGCCACGCAGTCCAGTAGGAGACCATGCCACTGACCCAGCAGAGCCACACCTGAGCCCGGGCCCCACACTCCAGCCCATCTGCTCACCCAGCCCCCGGCTGTCCTGAGCCGGGAGCACAGACAGCTGGGGCCATGGTTTGCTTATTCCGGGACTGCTGGGGGAAAACAAGTAAAAGTCCCTTCTCTCCCCCTGCCGCGCTGTGTGCTGCTTGCGTTGCATGTGCTGGGTCCCTGTGAACAGCCGCCGCCGCTTCCTCCCCGGAGCCCTCACTGTGTGCCCGTGCCCCCCAGCTGCATGAAGACTCGCCCTCACTCCTGACCGGCCTGTGCTGCACGGTCGCAGAACTAGCCCCTCCACAGCCCCGCAGCAGCTCCAGAAGTTGCATGGATCAGAGGAGCAGCCAGGCTGGTGGCCACTTAGGAGCTCCAGTTGTCCCCCTCTAGGGCCCGTGGGGACAGGCTTCCTTCGATGCCTCTGTGTGGACGCTTGTGAGGAGTTGACCCGGAGACCACTGGGGGTTGGCTCCCCCGGCCCTGGGGCAAGACTGTGCATGTGCAGCCTCGGCCCGGCCCCGGACAGCTCATTCTGTGGGGTGTGAGGGCAGCAGCCACCAGGCTGGCTCGTGCACGCTGCCGGCAGAGAAGCGGCGTGCCTGCTCTTGCTCTCTGTACATAGTCTGGCTACTCCATGGTGATGACTATGATGTGGCAGTGCCATCTGGCTTCCTCTGAGTGCCGCTGCTACCGCCTTAATGGGTTTTCCCTTTTCAAGCGTCTGCCGATTCCTCTCTCGTCAGGTTCTCGAACGCTGGAGCAGAGCGTCGGGGAGTGGCTGGAGTCCATTGGCCTGCAGCAGTATGAGAGCAAGTTGCTGCTGAATGGCTTTGATGATGTCCGCTTCCTGGTAAGTGCCTCAGGCCCTCTGCTGGCCAGCACTGGTGCTGCTTGCTGGACACTGGCCTCCCTCACGGACCTGGCCCAGGGGAGAGCCAGCCGAGGGACGTGGGTACCAGGAAGTCAGCTGAGTGCCTGATGCCAACTCTGCAGGCACTCCTGGCCCCACTCCCTGTGCCACAGATACCGTTCAGGTGAGCACTCTCGGGAGGACCCCTGACTCGGAGCCTTGCCCCAGCCCTGCTCCTTAGACTGGATGCTGCTGCACTGTACACTGTGGCACCCTGGCCAGCATGTGGAGCCAGTCCCCAGCAGCTCTGGTGGACGGGGCTGCCGGGTGCCCCTCCAGCACTCTGTGTCCCATGCCGGCTGGATGCCAGGAGTTCCCCGCTCTTTCAGAACTTTGCTGTTGTCATGGTAGCAAAGGCACCTTCCTTCCCAAGTGTGATGGAGGCCAGGGCTTCTGTGTGCCTGGCCCCAGCTGGCAAGGGAACGGCCCAGTGTTGGTTTGGTTGCTTTTCTGAGGTTCATTCTGCACTCACAGAACATAGGGGTCAAAGGACAAATAAGAACCTCTGCTCTGCTCCCTGGGGAATAGGGACTCAGCTTAGACCCTGGGCTTAGAAGCCAGTGGTCCCAGGCATCTGTCTCCTAGAAGCCTTGCCCATTGTGTCCTCGTGGGTCATTCCAGGCATGCTCAGGAGCAGGCCTGAGGTAGCACAGCAGCCACTGTTTCCCACGTGCCGGCAGTGGGATACAGAGGTTAAGTGCTTTGCTCAGCATCACACTGCTGGTGATTGGCCGAATGAAAATGTGCACAAGTTACAAGGCAAGAGGTCCTCCTCGGACCACTGTGTCGCCCGTTCTCTCATTTGGGGGTGTAGCAGGACCATTCATACGCTGCACATCTCGGTAAGCGAGCAAACCCCTCTGTGCTGCTCCTTCCAACTTCCGAGGCCTAGCCCCCTCCTCTTCTAAACCCCGGGGCGTTTCAAACTGTTCCCTTGAAGCAGAACTCTCTCACTTGTGCCCACTTGCCCTGCACCTCCTGTGAGGGGCCATGTTTGTAGAGCTGGCACCGAGTCCCAGCCTACCCGCTGTCTCGGTGGGATGAGTGAGTTGATTCTGAGGGCACAGGGTTTGCTGTCTTCAGGGGGGTCCTGCTTGTGGCTTACAGGAAGACCCACAGGAGAGTGCCTTAACCAAGCCTTTGTGTCCCCAGGCAACTGCAACAAGCTGCCCTCTCTTGTCCAGGTTTGGGGCTGTTCTTTTTCAGATTTTAAAAATGCCTACAGTTTTAAAATAGCAGTTTGTTTTTCCTTTCTAAAAATTAAGCTATATTGGGTATGATCATGGTCCCTTGAGCCTTCTTTCTGACTCACCATGCTCTTTAGGAGCAGACCACGAACTAGGAAGGAGGTGGGCTCAGTCAGTGGGAAGGACGGGCAGCTCTGCTAAACATGGAGAGGGCTTGAGCAGCCTCAGCGCTCCCTGAGCCTCCTTGAGGCCCAGACCAGAGAGCAGCCAGCTGACATTTTTGGGCAAGCATGGCCCTGAGCCAGATGCCCATATTAACGAGCAGAGTCTGCGAGAACGGTCCTCCAGCCTGGTGCCCTCAGCTTGCTTCCCCCAGGGCCTCTTTAGTCTGCCCTCAGAGGCGTGCACCAGAGGTGAGTGAGCACACCTGCCTTGAGTATGTTGCCTCAGGAGCCTGAGTGGCCAGCACAGCATCCTGGGCAGTGCATGTGAACCGCCAGGTGGGCTTAAGCATGATTTTACCAGGGGGGAGTTCCCGTTCCTGACACACTCACTCAGGGGCGTGCGCCTGGTGCAGCTGTGTGCTTCACAGTTCACAGAGTCTTCACGAAGACTGCGAATGTTCCCCCTGGCCCTGAGAGTCCCTGGAGACTCTACCAGATGCAGAGTAGCCCCAGGAAGCCCGGATCCAGATGTGTTGGGAACATCTGGACACATGTTCACAGACAAAGTGCTGCTGTGGAGCTCTGCATGGCTGAGGCGCTTTACTGATGTTTTTAGTGATGGGACCCAGTGCCCGGGCTGCCTTCATGCTACTGTTCACCCTGGGTCCTTGAGCCTTCTGTGTGCTGCTCTTGGGTTCACCTGTGAGGCCACACAGAACATTCACGCTCTCTAGACACACACCTGAAGACTTCTGTGGCCACACAGATCCTTTGTTGTCTGGGCTCGGCGCTCTTAACCCTGACTGTCCCCACAGTAATGTTATGATGGATCCGGGCAAGCAGACCTTGTACCCTGAAAGTCTTCCACACACTCTTGCCTATAGGCAGAAAGGAAGGGCTAAGCCAAGGCTATGAGGGCTACCATGCTCCCCCTGTGCTAATGGGTCCTGATGGGGTGCCCAACCCTAGCACCAGGAAACCAGACAAGGGTGTGGCTGCCTGCCAGCCAGCAGCCCCCACACTGACTCAAGCTGCATGGTCCATTCATCTTCACCACAGACCATGTCTGCAGGAATGGGCTTTCTTGGGAGTAAGGAGCAAATAAATGCATTTGGCCAACTCAGAAGGAGGGCTTTGGTGGCTGGCACACCTGTACCCCTCCAAGCATGCTGGGCCACTCTCTGACAGCCTCGTGGAACAGCTGTGGCATAAATGACGGCGGCCCTGAGGCCAGAGGGTCGTGACAGATGTGGAAAGTCATATAGTGAAAGATCGCCTGATGTAGGGAAATGTTCGCGTGGGGCTGTCGGGGAGGCACACAGGAATACGTGACCCCCAGTGCTCTGCGCACGGGAGGTACGAGGAGTGCCGAGACATGGCCGTGCTGAACTTGGCAGCTTCATCTTTATTTTGTGAGCGTGATGATTTTCTCTGTCTTCTGCTGTGAATAACAGTGAAGTCCGAAGAGCAAACCCTGTGTGTGTGTCGGAAGGGACCTGTGGTCCAGCTAAAGATACAAGTTCAGGAAGCAGGTGCATGATGGAGCAAGCATGTGCTAAGTAAGGCCTGAGTAGAGGCTCTAGATGCCACAGGAGCCACGCTTTACCATGCTGTGCTGTACCCATGACCCAGAACAGTATGGCCCAGGATCACAGGTGGCGCAGTGGAGGGCCAGAGGGCTGAGCCGTTGCAGCAGGGGCACCAGCTCCAACCTTGGATCTGTGTTTATGAGTCAAAAGGAAAAGCAGGTGACAGGCAGAGACTTTTGGCAGTAGGACAGGATGGTGGCTTGAGAACAGGACCTGCTTAACAAGAGGGTGAGCTGGACCTGACCCTGGAGCCCTGCAAACCATTTGAGGAGGCGCCCTGATGTCTCTGAGCCCTGGGTTAAAGGGCCTCTGCCCTGTGATTTCCCCGGGGCAGAAGGCCTGAGTCCAGGTACACCGTGGCCTCCAGGGGTGGTGGAAGGCAGTGTCAGGGATGTGGGAAAGTAGCTCCAGGTTGGCTGATAGTGGATGGGATAGAAAGGAAGCTGCTGCTTATGCTGCAGGTGGGAGGCCTCCTGCTCCCTATTGGTTTCTTTCTCCGCTGGGTTCCTGTCTGCTGCTGCAGTTGTTGGTCATAGAGAAGGCTGACAAGTGACTGGCTTTCAGTACAGCCAGGAGCCCCCTCCTTCCTAGCTTCCATCAGACAAAATCCCCAGCTCCTAAGGTGCCCTGTCCTGCTCCCAGGCTTGTCCTCCTTCAGCCCCATAAGCCTCTGTTCAACCTGTGGGGTCCTGGACCTCCTGCTCCCTGATGGCCCCGTCCTCCACTCCCCTCCTGTTTACCTTTGTCTGTGGCTGGTCCGAGGACCACAGCCAACCTGAGCAGAGCTGCAGCAGCCAGCCTCCCTCCAGCCTCAGCGGCCTGTCTGCACACACTCTGTGAGCCAGCTGCCGGCTGGAATTCTCTGTCCCATTGACAGAGGGCCCAGAGCTGGGGGAGTGGTGGAACTGAGGCAGAGGTAGGAGGTTTCTCAGGGAAGCCTGTGTCCTGCCTTCTGGACTGTGTCAGCCTTGTCTTTTGAAAGCTAAATTTCTTGGGCACCTGAGGCACTGACGGTCCCTTGAGCTTGGCCACCTGAGGGTGCTCAGGATTTGGGTTCCACCCATTCGTCCTCCAAAAGGCTGGTGAGGGAATTGCAGGAACATCTCTGTCTGCTCTGCAGCCTGGCCTGTGGCCCGGGGCTCATGTCACCTGCATGGGGAGGCAGGTATGGTCACAGTGAAGTAGAAAGCGCAAGAGAAAAGCCCGTTCTGTTCAGTGGCAAAGAGCTAGGTGAGGACACCGTGCTCTCTGGGTCCTTCCCAGAAGCTTTGGGCAGGAGAACTTGTTTACCAGTGCCCTTCATGCTCCCGTGCATTCCCACAAGCTCTGGAGTGAGCATGCCGTTGTCACGGAAGCTGGAGAGCAGCGGTCACCTCTCGGGGCTGAGAGGCAGCAGGGAGGTGCAAGTCTCCCGCACAACAGTGCCATCTGCAGGGCTAAGCCACTTTTGCCATCCGGTGTCAGAAGACAGATGGCAAACCTATACTGCAAATATGTGGCCCAGGCTAGCCTTGAACTCCTGATCCTCCTACCTCTGTTAGGATTACAGGTGTGCACCTCTATGCCCAGCTTGTGTGAGGTAGGGTCTCCCAGCTTAGGCTGAGCTGGACCTCACAGTATTCTACCTCAGCCTCGTGAGTGCTGGGTCACAGGTGCGAGCCACCACAACCAGCTTAAAGTTGCTACTACCCTGCATGGCCCCCATGTCTGTGTGTGACTCTGTGTATGTCTGTGTCAGTTTGTGTGTGTGCACACCCACACACAAGTCAAAGAACAACTCTAGGAAGTTGGGTTTTTTCCATCTACCATATGGTCCCGGGAATTGAGTCAGCTGTCAGGCTTGCCAGCAAGCATCTTTACTCTCAGATAGCCTGCCAGCCCTCGTTTTACTTTTGAAACAAATCATCAGGCCTGGCGGCGCACTTCTTTAATTCCAGCCCTGTGGAGGCAGAAGCAGGTGGATCCAGGTCAGCCTGATCTACATAGCGTTCAGGCCGATCCCTGAGACATAGTGAGATCCCATCTCAAAAACAGAACAAAACAAAAAAACAGCAACAAAAATTAACTCAGAACAAGGTACCCTGGGTTAAAACCAAAAGCAAAGGAAAAGAAAAATGCTGGTGTCCACTCCCCAGGGGCTGGGTGAACAGGTGACCCTTCACAATCACTTTGTGTTCCCTTCACTTTCAGAATATTGTGCAGTAAACCTGTGTACATTTTCCTAATGTGGAGAAGGCAGGATTCCCGAGCACAACCACACCCAGAGACAGAGGCAGCGAGGAGGGGCACTCCCTGCTGTGGTCTTGCTGTAGGGCTCTCTAATGAAAGCTGACACTCAGTTCTGGGAATCAGCAGCTTCACAGGTCAGCCCTCTGATGAGTGGGCTCTCAGCTCCCTCCTCCCTCCTTATGTAACCTGCTCCCGAGTCTCATCTGCAGTTGATCGTAGCCAAAAGGCTGGAAAGCAAAGTAGTTATTGCTCATCCAGGTTGCATCTCCTTCCCTTTGGCGTCTCTCCTGTCTGGAATATTCCTTCCCACAGATGTCACAACCAGAGAAGGCAGGGACAGCGGGGAGGCCACACTGTAGTCCAGGGCCTGGCGCTGGCTGCTGCCCATGCGACAGCTGTGCCTCTTGCCATGTTCTTCTGGATTCAGGGAAATGGTGGAAGACAACCTTTCCTACCTGCTGTGTGCAGCCGGGAGCTCCCTGCCTCAAATGGGCTTGCTGGAGAGCTCAGGTCTTCCTCCATGCTCTCCAAGGGCAGTTTTTTCCCACTAAAGGTTTTGTTTATTTTCTATGTATACAATATTCTGTCTGCATGTACACCTGCACACCAGAAGAGGGCAGCAGACCTCCATGTGTTGCTGGGAATTGAACTCGGGACTTTTGGAAGAACAGGCAGTGCTCTTATCCTCTGGGCCTTCTCTCCAGCCCTCAAGGGCAGTTCTAGATGAGGTCTACAGTCCCCACTGCACCCTCTCCTGCAGCCCCTGGTGTCGCTGCCCCTCCCCAGGCCTCTCAGCCAGGCTGGCAGCTCAAGAACTAGTTCACACGGGCAGTAGCCCGGCCGCCTTGGTCTCCAAAATGTGTCTTTTACCCCTTTGTGAAGGCATGTGAGGCTTAGATGGGCTCTACACTAGGCCCCGCTGACATTAGAGCACAGAGGGCCGAGACCTGTGACATACAGCCCATGACTGGTGCTGTTTTCAGTGGCAGAGGCAACCTCATTCTCAGTCTAACTCTGGTTCCTCTGCCCAGCCCTTGCCCTCTGTGGGCTCGCCTGAACCCACAAAGAAGCTGGCCATCGCCCTCACCTACGCCCTGAGAGAGCCGGGTGCTTTCAGGTGTGGAAAGAAAGGGCTTAGATAAAGCTAACAAGGGCATCGAGACAGCTGAGAGGGCAGCTGTCCAGAGCAACTGCTGAAATGGTGTGAGGTGACCTAGAAGCTGGCCCCATGCTGTGTGGGCGGTGGGCAAGGGGTGTGTTCCGCAGCCAAGGAGAGGTAGCTGAACTAGCCTGCACAGAGAAAAGTCTGTTTCCTCGCTGGAGAACACAGTTGCCCAGCTGGGAAGGCCTGGGAGAGCGCTCCTGTAACCAGGAGGGTTTGTGTGCAAGGCGTGCAGAGCATGGCACATCTATGCAGGAACTCCTGCACAGACGCTGAAGCAAAACGAGAGGACATCAGCCTTCCCTGGGCCCCAAAGCTCTAGTCTGCTGAGAATGGCGTCCCTGAAACAGTAGGCACGAGCTGACTGTTGCTGCACAGCGCTGCTGAGACAGATCCACACGCCCTCTAAGCAAGTTGTCCCTTCTGCCGCTGCGGCCCAGCCGGCGTGATGCCTGGAGGTTCTGGTGGCAGCATCTGGGTATAATCTGCATAGGTGACCTGGCCTGGCTAACGGGAAGCAGTAAGGAGCTGTGTTGACAACAGTGTGCTCTGGGTGTCAAGGTGAAACAGGCTGGCATGTGTATCACCTCCCCCAACGCCAACCTCCGGGAAATGACAGCAGTTGACTCAAGAAGAGGTGCTGTGGCAGAGGGGGCAGGGAAACCCCTGGATTTCTTTTTACGCTTTACACTGAGAGCTGGGGTGTGGGTCATTGGGCAGTGTTCGCCTACCATGCATAAGGCTCTGGCTTCAACCTCCATGAAATCCCAGCACAGGGCTGGCTGCACACCTGTAACCCCTTCACAGGGAGGTGGAAGAAGGAAGAGCAGAGTTTAAGATAAGCTTTGACCACATAAAATCAACTCTGCCGGACGTGGCGGCACAGGCCTTTATTCCCTACACTTGGCAGGAAGAGCTCTGTGGGTTCCAGGCCGGAACTACACAATGAGAGAAACCTGTCTGAAAAACAAAACAAAAACCACAAAAACTTCTCATGGCTGTTAGAATGGGACATCCTCGTGGGCTGCAACTGTGGAGTCACACTGCTTGGTTTGAGAGCTAAGCTCTGCCACTACATATGTAAGTTCTGGAAAATTCTGATGGCCAGGTGCCTCCATTGTCCCATCTGTATGACCAATGTTAACAGAAATTTGAACACTCTTGTGAGTGTGAGGTGGGGTAGCCCTTGGGAAGCAGGCATGTGGCTACCGCTGTCCCCCACCGTCCCTGTCAGGACTCAGTACCCAGCAGAACCAGCTGTGCAGCTTCTCCACCCCTGGCTGCCCTGTTGGATAGCGGAGGTTGGTGAGAATGAAGGCTTAGCTTGGACCCCTGCCTCCCCAGGGCACCTGCCTGTTGGCATTTGTCTACCCAAGCTTCACTGCGGCTGACTGAGGTGTCTGTAGGGAACATAGAGCCTGCTCCCCCCCCCCCGAAGATGCACAGGGCTGGCAGGGCAGCCCCCTCCTGGCCTAGGCAGCTCCATGTGCTCTGGGCATGGGCGGTGTGGGCAGGTTTGCCTACAGCTTACACTGGCCACTGTCTAGGGCCCACCCGGCCTTCTACCTTCACTTAGTGGCTGTGATGGAGGAAGTTTGGTACTGGGGCAGGCTGATCTGACAGACCTCAGGCTTCAGTGTAGGAGGAGCCTGATGTCTTCTTCTTTGTCTCAGGGGTCTAATGTGATGGAAGAGCAGGACCTGAGGGAGATTGGCATCAGTGACCCACAGCACCGGAGGAAGCTGCTCCAGGCTGCGCGCTCCCTGCCCAAGGTGACCACCCGGCCTGGGCCCGGGCCATGCCAGTCCATCTTTTCGGCCACTGTCCCCTTGGTCCTTTGACCCAGAGCTCAGGAAGTGACTGCTTCATAGGCACAGACTATATTCTTGTCCCACAAGTCTATGGCCCCTTAGAGTCAGAGAGAAGCACTCTGTCACCCTCTTCTCCGTCTTGCTCAGCCACTAGCCCCTCTTCCCAGACTCAGCAGCCTGTGCCTCCTAGACCAGAGATGGCCTGTGCTCAGGACAGCCCTCCATCCCCAGGTTCTCGGTCTGTGACTCAGAGGCACCATTTCTGCCTCCCCGTACCACAGGTGAAGGCTCTTGGCTATGACGGGCTCAGCCCGCCCTCGGTGGCGTCCTGGCTGGACTCTCTGGGCCTGCAGGACTACGTGCACTCCTTCCTGTCCAGTGGCTACAGCTCCATCGACACTGTGAAGAACCTCTGGGAGCTGGAGCTTGTCAACGTGAGTGTCGCGGGAGAGGCCGGGGCGGGAGGCGCCAAGGCCCGAGCCCCCGCTGACCTCCCCTCTGCCTCTCTGCCAGGTCCTGAAGGTTCACCTCCTGGGCCACCGCAAGCGCATCATCGCCTCCCTTGCAGACAGGCCCTATGAGGAGCCACCCCAGAAGCCCCCACGGTTCTCCCAGCTAAGAGTGAGTTCAAGGGGCAGGGAGGGTCCGTGAGTGCACTTCGTGTGTTAGTCCTGGTAGCAGCATGACTCTCGGGGTAGCAGGCAACAGTCCCCGCCCTCTCCCACCGGCCTCATGCACAGGAGAGTGGTTTCTGTCCTTCACGGAGCTGATGCCTCTTGTGTGTAGCCCAAGCTGGCTGCTAGTGAAGGACCACTTCCCCTGTGGAAGGGAAATTAAGGGGTCCAGCTCCAGGCTGGGACCACATCTAGGGCATAGACTCAGCTCTGTGCATAATCACTGAAGAGACCTTTCCAGGGCTCCAGTGTGTGTCTGAGACAGCACTGGGGAACCCTGGTCAGGCCAGACAGGCACACCTAAGTGCCTGCCTCAGAGCTATAAATCCTGGGACAGCAGCAGTTAGAGGCCCTGCCGCTTTACAGACCTCAGAGCCGGGGCTTCCTCAGACCAGCCAGTCCTTGACAGCCAGCCTATGGCTACTCCTTGGGAGCTCTTGAACTCTGTGGGCGGCATGTGCTTCTGTGCTGGGCAGCGGCCTCATGAGCCTGCTGCTTTTCACATGAGGAAGCCGAGACAAGCCAGGGCTGGAACCACATACGGTACCTCAGCTCTCGGGGCCTTGGGGACCAGTTTTCTGCTTGGAGGAGCTGCTCTGGGGCTTCTGACAGGAGTTCCCTCTGCTTTGCTGATGGGGCGGCGTGTGGCAGTTTCACTTGTGAAGAGTGTGGGGGTGGCCTCTGCCCTCCTGCCCGTTCCTCTCTGCAGCACAGGCTTATGTGGCCTCTGCAGGACGGGCCGTGGGGCGGCTTGGCTTCTAGGAGGACTGCTTCCTCTTTGGACAAGGCAAGGCCGAGCCGCCTCATCCACACAGGCTTTTGGCTAGCATGCGACCTGTGTGCTGCCTCCTCGCTGTTCACCCCTTAGCTCCTGCCTCTGCATGCCACCCGGGGCAGCCTGACACTGCCAGCCTGGAAATTTCACCAGTCTCTTGCCCAACAGTGCCAGGATTTAATCTCCCAGACATCATCCCCGCTGAGCCAGAATGATTCCTGTACAGGGCGGTCGGCAGACCTGCTGCTGCCCTCGGCAGACACAGGCAGGAGGCGTCATGACAGCCTGCACGACCCTGGGGCAGCTTCTCGAGCAGAGCGCTTCAGAGCCCAGGTGAGCAGGAGGGTCAGAGCGTGCAGGGGTCCGCTGAGGGCCGCCGTCGGTGCCAGGGGCCAGCGGTGGGCTGCCATTGCTGTCAGGAGGCAGCTCTGCCTGCTCTCTTCAGCCCTTACCCACGGCTAGGTGAGCCTAAGGCCTCCGGGAGCCTTGAGAGCAGCCCCTCCTCACACCTCCACTTTCCTTCCTTTCAATCTGGAGTTGTCCTGTGGCATGGTCTTGTGGTCTAGCCCTGCAGGCCCTTGCTCATACCAACAGCCATCCCATTCCCTCACCTGTCTTGATCCCCAGAACTTCCTCTCTGCAGCTTTCTCAGCTCCTGTCCTCTTGTCCCCCAACCCCGCAGAACCGCAGGTCAGCTGTGCCCTGCTGCTGTCCTCCACCTGTAGACCCAGCGACTTTCATGCCTCACTGTGCCCCACCAGGACAATGCCACCTTGCATTCTGGGTTCAGCCTTTCGGCCCAGATTCATCAAGCATTTGCCCGTTTGTCCTCCTTCCTTGCCAAGCTCTGGCTCTGCCACTTGCTGCAGGTTGCCTTCTGAACCGCAGCCTGGCAGATGTCGCTTCCCTTCTGGGAGAGCGATGCCTCACCCCCACTTGCTCTGACACCCGCACACATCCAGGCCTCTAGGCAGCTCCTTGTCCCCTCCTGTCCCCTCCTTCCCACAGTACAGCCGTGAATTTTACGGACCTGGAGAACAGTGTGCAGTCACTCAGTTCTCTGTGGAGACCGCGCATGGTGGAAGCAGAGCCTATGACATTTTCTGAGACTGTATCTCCTGCCTGAACTGTGGTAGCCACCCCCCACCCCAGCTGCTAGTAGAGGGTCCATTAAAAAGGCATCCTTTGCCAAGGACCTGAGGAAGCCCAGGACTTGCTCCATGGCTTCAGCCTATTTTCTTATGCGGAATGGTACCCTCAGCTGTGTTCCCTGCACGCTGCTATGTCCATGCGCCTGTCTCGGATGCCAGAGCTCTTCCTGGCTGTGCTACTCTGAGAGCACCTCCCTTGGCCCCAGTGCTGCCCGGTACTCCTTTGCCCTGCCCTCCTCACCTGGCCCCTGCCCTTGCGGGGGTCACTGGCTTCCCCACTCTTTGGATAGAGCCGCACTGAGTTGTGAGCTCCCTGGAGCAGGCGATCAGGGTCCAGCTGTGTGTGTTCTACAGGAGGAGCCCAGCGAGACCAAGCTGACCCTCCGTCCGCCCAGCCTGGCTGCCCCCTATGCCCCTGTGCAGAGTTGGCAGCACCAGCCAGAAAAGCTCATCTTTGAATCCTGTGGCTATGAGGCCAATGTGAGTCACTCCTGCCCTCCCAAGGTGGCCAGCCTCCCCCGACCCCTCCTTTCCTGAGCCTCTGCAATCCCTCTGACTGTTCACAAGGCGAGCCCCAGAACACACAGGCCAACCTCCACTGTGCTGAGTGGGGAAGGACACTGGCCTGAGAGTGTCTCAGGGGCTGTCCATCGGGGCAGGAGAAAAGGTGGTCCCACGTTGGCTAGGTCATCCTCTATGACAGCTCGTGTCCCTAAACTCATCCCCTTCCCTCTCCACAGTATCTGGGCTCCATGCTGATCAGAGATCTGCGAGGGACAGAATCCACCCAAGATGCCTGTGCCAAAATGCGGGTAAGGTGGCTGGAGAGATGGCTCAGCAGTTAGGAGCACTGGCTGCCCTCCCAGAGGACCAGGGTTCAGTTCTCGCCACCCACAGTGGCAGCTCACAACCAGCTGTTAACTCCAGTTCAGGAGAATCAGATGCCCTCTGTTTGCCTCCATGGATCCCTGGCAGGCACACGGTGTGCTGACATGTACTTGGGCAAAACAGTATACATATAACGTGGCAATAATGGGAGACCATGGGGAGGTGGCAGATGGCCTACCACACCGTGGAGGAGCGGGAAGGGCTGGGAGCCCAGAGCTGCATTCTCAGCCCACCCCATGCCTCTTACAGAAGTCTACAGAGCACATGAAGAAGGTCCCCACCATCATCCTGTCCATCACCTACAAAGGCGTCAAGTTCATCGACGCCTCCAACAAGGTATGCTGCTCATGAGGACTGTAGGCAGGTGTATTAGACCCTGTGTCCCCTCTGACCAGACACCTGAGAGAAAACAGCCCGTTTCAAAAGGGTCAGACCGTGCTCGCTTGCCTCCATGTTTGCGCCTGGGATGAGGCGCTAGCGGCAGAGGCCATTCCCCTCATGCTGCTCAAGTAGCGGGGGTGGGAGTTGGAGTGGGCGGGCAGGCGCAAGTCTCTAGCACATCCTGAAATAGCCAGGACGGACCTTCAGTACAGGGTCCTCCTCAGGGTGGGGCACCTCGCTTCTTAACTATAGTGTTCTGCTCCCAGGCCCAAACGGCTCACGGCCATCTAATAACGAAAACGCACCCTCAGATACCCGCAGGCCTAGCACTTTCCAGAAGAACACGTACAGAGTTTCCTATGAGGTTCAGTGCTAATGGGTTTTTAAAAAAGATTTATTTATTCATGTGTTTTATGCTTTTGAGTGCTCTGTCTTCATGCACACCAGAAGAAGGAAGCAGATACCATTACAGATGGTTGTGAGCCACCATGAGGTTTGCTGGGAAACAAACTAGGGACCTCTGGAAGAACAGTCAAGTGCTCTTAACCCCAAAGCAAATGTTTTTTTGCTTTGCTTTGCTTTGCTTTGCTTTGCTTTGCTTTGCTTTGCTT